>NC_062280.1:101787620-102090650 GCF_902655055.1 Lutra lutra
CTTCTACCTGCTGCATACTTTGAATCTCACACACTTTCTGCACTGTCGATATACTCCTTTCTGTATACTGTGATTTCCTGAAGAATGTAATTCACTACCTTGTCTTTTTCTCAGTGTTATCATCTGTTCCTACATACAGTCCCTATTGCTTTTAGTTTTAGAATAGTTTTAAGTTGACAGAAAAGTTATGAAGATAGTACAGAGTCCTTATATACCCCCTACGCAGATTCCACTATGATTAATATCTCGCATTGGTATGGTACATTTGCAACAATTAATGAACCAATACTTACTTTATTTAGATTCCCTTAATTTTTACCTAATATCTTTTTTGTCCTCCAGGGTCCCATCCAGTGTATCACATTCCTTTTAGTTGTCATGTCTCCTTTGGCTCCCCTTGGCTGTGACAGTTGCTCAGTCTTTCTTTGTTCTTGGTGACCTTGACAATATTGAGAAGTCCTCATCAATATTTTGTGGAATGTTCCAGCTTGAGTTTGTCTGATATTTTTTTCATAATTAGGTTGGGTCTGAGTTTTGGGAGGAAGAGCACAGAGGTAAGATGCCATTCTCATTACACCAAGGGGTACATACTACTAACATTGACTTATTGATGCTGATGTTGATCTCGATGAGCTGGCTGAGATAGTGTTTGTTTTTTTTCCTCTCTACTTAATGCATTGTACATGGTGTAATGCAGTTTCTGTGCACAGCCCACACTTAATGAGTAGAGAATTGTATTCTACCTCTTTAAAGGCAAAGTATCTACCTAAATTATTTGAAATATCTCTACACAGCAGATTTGTCTCTTCTCTTCCCTTTTCTTTTTCTTTCTTTCTTTCTTTCATCTATCATCTTATCATTAATTTAACTATTTATGTTAGTATACATCAATGGGTATTTGTTTTGTGGCTCAGACAGTTCAATTTGTTTAACCCTTTTGTTCCACCTCAAAAGCAAGGAAGACCTTTTGCCTTTCTATTTTTTTTTTTTTTTTTTTTTTTTTTTTTTTTAGTTTTTAAATTTGCCTTTTCTTTGTCAGAGAATGCCAACACACTGTTTTCGGGGCTTACTTTGGACTTTGGTCTAAGGAGTTGTTCTTGCCATATAGTGCTGGTATTTTCTTTGGGAGCCAAAAAGAGCCCACCTTTTTCTGACACACAGACAGCAATAGCTTTTCATCATCTTATTGGCTCAGAAGAAGTAAATAGCTGAATTAGGGGACAGAAAGAAAGCAAACAGCACTGAGGTCCCATGCCTGATAGTTCTTTATTGTCCATCCTCCAGGATGGGCCACCTTTTCTACTCTGAAGCTGTTTTTTTCTTCCCTCCTAGAATATATTAATATATTTAAGAAGTACTCTTTAATTTCACTTTCCCTTTTATTCATTTTTTAAAATATCTCTGCTTACTCTACAACCTCTTGAAATCTGGTTTCAGTTCTGCATAAGGCAGAATTTAGTATAAGACTAAAACTGACTCCAAAAGTGTAAATGTTTCTCAACTACCATATCAGCAAATATTCAACATTTTAACAACATACTCCAAATGTAATGATTTAAGTTCTTGGTGGGTTTTGTTTTTATTGGGTAGCCACTGTTTTCCACTGTTTTCTTCACCAGAAATACTAGTTAAAAATGTATAAGGGGCTCTTCTGTGAATCTTCTGGCCCCACATTTAGTTCTTCTTGTCACCATTGTGTCAGAACAAAACTGTCCTCTTGGTAAAATCAAGATCAATATCCTGGTTAGTACTTCCACACCTGCAGAATTATTATCTGCGTTGTTTCTTTCACTCTTCATGTGCTAGTTTACATAACTTTTCCATGTGTATTTTAGAAGGCTGTGTGTTAATTTATACACATCTGACCTTGCTGAACATATACTACATTTCCTAGGAGTACCTTTCTTTATAGTCCCACTTTAGAGTTGATCATAAGAGAAACATGTATGAGATATGGAAGGTGAAAGTGAAGCAGCTCTGGAGGCTAGTACAAGGTGTAGGCACTATTGTAGCTAATACGTGTTGCTGATCTTCTGGCTCATCTTGCTGGGTGGGACAGCAACCTGGCTTTTAGGTGTTTGAATCCCACAGGACCTTCTCCATCTAGTTCTGGGCCAGGCACAAGTCCAACTCTGTAATGAGAAGTTGCAACTTGTGTAGGTCATGAAATTAATTAGGGCTGAGTCAGATTCAGTTTCAATTTGTCCTAATGAGTTTTCTCAATTGATTTCATTTTTTCCCTCTCTTATTCTACCTCACATTCAGCTCTCCTTTCTATCTGCTGATCTTGCCAACCCTTAGAGTTCATGGTTGCATGAACTTCATCATCACTATTCAAGTGTACAAATTCTAGGATGACAACAAAACACACACACACACACACACACAAAATTAAAATGATAAAAAGGGAATGAAATCATATAAAATATTCAAGTAAGACTCCTAGAAAGCAGATAAAGAAAGGACGACAAGAAAAAAAAAAAGTAATGAGTAGTAAACAGCTAAAAATGCAGTAGATATTAAACCATATGTATTAATAATCATTTTAAATGTGACTGGTCTAAATATACCACTTAAAAAGATAGAGATTATCAGAGAGAATAAAAAACAAGACCCACCTATCTATTACCCAAAAAGGAAAAAAAAGTACCCTACTTTAAATACAAGAACTCAGTTAGCTTAAAAGAGATAGAGAAAGATATACTGTGTTAACACTGATGAAAAGAAATATGGAATAATGGAATAGTTATTTTAATTTCAGACAAAGACTACAGAGCAGGAAAATCATCAGAAGGAAAAAAAGGGGGCATTACATAATGATAAAAGGGTCAATTCTCCAAGAAGACAAACAATCCTTAATGTATATGTACTTAATACCAGGGAATCAAAATATGTGGAGCAAAAACTAATAGAAGAGAAAATAGACAACTAACATAGGTAAAAACCTCAACACCCTTCTACAAGTAATAAATGGATCCAGCAGGCAGAAAATCAGCGAGGACATAGCTGAACCCAGTAGTCACATCAGTGAATTGAATTGGATCTCCTCAGAATTTGTAGAATACTTCACCAAACAACAGCAGAATATATCTTTTTCTCAAGTTCCTATGGAACATTTACCAAGATATACCACATTCTGGGTCAGAAAACATACCTTAACGTATTTAAAATAATAGAATGTATACAGTGTATACAATATGTACTCTCAGACCATGATGGAATGAAATTAGAAATCAATAAAAGAAAAATAGCTGGAAAATCACAAATATATACTTGGAGATTGAAAAACATAATTTTCAATAACACATGGGTCAAAGAGATAATCTTAATAAAAATTTTTTTGAGCTTTAAATTATAATGAAAACATATCTACCAAAATTTGTGGGGTACAAAAAAAAAAGTAGGTTTATTTTTCTATTTTTTGAAATCACAAAAACTTCCTAAGGTTTTAACATGTGGCACATTTCTTGAATAAAATGAAAACTTTTCAATACATTGAAATGTAAACCACCATTACATATAACACATGGCAGGGTAAAATAAAACACTAAGATTACACAATCCCTGCAGCAGCCATGGTCTTATTCTTAGATGCTTCCTCCATCTGCCAAATGTGTTCTGCTAAATAAATACATAACTCACCATGTCTTCTGGGTCGCACTCGGCCAAGGCTGTAGCCCAAAGAGCACTCATCTGCCTGGACTGTGGTGGTGTTGGCTCTGCTCAAAAGCAAGACAGTTACCAGCATATTCAAACAGTGTATTGAACATACTTTAAATATCAATTGAGAACCATGAAGGTAGTATAATAATGTTATCAGAAAGAATTTAGCAATTAAAGACAGCTGTGTAATGCTTGAGACTGGAAAGTGGTTTGCTGGCTTCATGTCTTTGGTTTCTTGGGTAGTGACCACTGAAACAGCAAGATGGGTGGAAAGTTATAACATTGAATGCATACAATAGAAAAGAATGAATGTCTGAAAACAATAATATAAGCTTCCACCTTAGAAAACCAAAATAAAGGGACGCCTGGGTGGCTCAGTTGGTTGAACGACTGCCTTCGGCTCAGGTCATGATCCCCGGGTCCCGGGATCGAGTCCCACATTGGGCTCCCAGCTCCATGGGGAGTCTGCTTCTCCCTCTGACCTTCTCCTCGCTCACTCTCTTTCTCACTGTCTCTCTCTCAAATAAATAAAATCTTAAAAAAAAAACTAAAAAAAAAAGAAAACCAAAATAAAATAATAATTTAGATTAAAGGAATCAGAATAAAACCAATAAAAATGAGAACAAAATCAATTAAATCGAAAACCAGGAAATGATGAAGTCAAGAAAACCAAAACCTCACTCTTTAAAAAGACCAATAAAATTGATATACCTATAGCCAGAGAACCAAGGGGGGGAAAAAAAGGGAGAGAGAGGGAGAGAAAACAAAATCAAAGACCTAATAATCAGGAAAGCCAGTGGTTTAAGTCTTCTGGAGGGTTGATAACCAGTTTGGGTCTAAAAGACAGGAAGACAGACACCCCAGCTCAAATCAGTCAGAGAGTAGTTATCTCTTACTTAGCTTTCTTGTTCTATTTGGGTTTCCAGTTGATTGGATGAGGCTCCTCCACATTATGGAAGGCAGTTTTCTTCACTCTGTCTACCAACTGAAATGTCAACCACATCCAGAAACTACATCCATCCCTTATGGACACACCCAGAATAATGTTTGACCAAATATCTGGTTATCTAGTGGTCCAGTCAAGTTGACACATGACATTAATCACCACATGTAATATGAAAAATGAAAGAATTTATCATTACTGAGCCCACTAAAGGAAAATAGAGTAATTTGAACAATTAGGTGGACTGGACTAATATCTTGAAAGATAAAAACTATCAATAACTAAACAAGGAGAAATAAAGGTTCATAACTACTATAAAAATTAAAGCAAAAATCAATAATTTTCCAAAATTAAAAAGTACTAGGCCCAAATGGTAAATTCTACTGAATGTTTCGGGAAAAAAAAATTCCAATTTCCTGTAATATCTTTAAGAAAATTTAGGCAGGGATGCCTGGGTGGCTCAGTGGGTTAAAGCCACTGCCTTCGGCTCAGGTCATGGTCCCAGGGTTCTGGGATCGAGCCCCACGTTGGGCTCTCTGCTCAGCGGGGAGCCTGCTTCCTCCTCTCTCTCTCTCTCTGCCTGCCTCTCTGCCTACTTGTGATCTCTGTCCTTCAGATAAATAAAGTCTTAAAAAAAAAATTAGGCAGATGGACCATCTCCTAACTCATTCTATGAAGCCAAAAGTGTCATAAAATTTGATAAGGAAATGACAGAAAAACAGCTACAGACCAATGTCTCCTATGAATGTATATATAGAATTCTCAGCAAACTATTTGCAAATCAAATCCAAAAATATATAAACAGAAATATTCCCAGTTACCATTAGAATTTATTCCAGATTTGCAAATCTGATTCAACAGTCAAAAATGAATTTACATAATCCTTCACAAAAACAGGCTAAATTATATGATCATATCAATGGATTAAAAAAAATTGACAGAACTCCATACTCATTCAAGGTAATAATAAGGATATGAATAGAAACTTCCTTAATAAAGAATATTTCTAAAAATGATTGTTTTGGGGGTTTTGTTTTTTTTTTTTTTAAGATTTTATTTATTTATTTGACAGAGAGAGATCACAAGTAGAGAGGCAGGCAGAGAGAGAGAGAAGCAGGCTCCCTGCTGAGCAGAGAGAACCCGATGCGGGGCTTGATCCCAGGACCCTGAGACCATGACCTGAGCCGAAGGCAGAGGCTTTAACCCACTGAGCCGCCCAGGTGCCCCTTGGGGGTTTTGTTTTGTTTTGTTTTGTTTTTAAAGAAATCAGAAGAGGGCCACATTTTTTTTTTTTTTAAAGATTTTATCCAGTTATTTGACAGAGAGAGAGATCACAAGTAGGCAGAGAGGCAGGCAGAGAGAGAGGAAAGCAGGCTCCCTGCTGAGCAGAGAGCCTGATGCGGGGCTCAATCCCAGGAACCCGAGACCATGACTTGGGCCGAAGACAGAGGCTTAACCCACTGAGTCACCCAGGTACCCCTGAGGTTTTGTTTTTTATTTTAGTTCCTGGTTCAAATCAATCTCTGTAAAAATGCAACATTGTAAAATCACAGCACTAGTTGAACAGAAGCTAAGTGGAAGAGACAAATGACCATAGATGAAAAGGAATATAGTTTTTGCAAAAATAGTTGAGGAAAATCACCAAACAAATCGACCACGACTGCCTCAACAAACAAGTTAATTAAAAATAAAGCATACTAGGGAAGAGAAGAATCTAATTTCCAGATATACCATTTCATTAATATTCAGATATTTAATTCTCAACAAAAAATAACAAAGCAAGTTACGCATTTCACATACTATGGTCTCTGAGGAGGCAACGATTGATCAAAGACCTGCATAACGAGTGATTGAACCACAGAAATAACCTTAGAACATCTCTGGTTCTGATCTTCACTGATTTTCTTGGAAAATAAATAATATTTGGGGGCTAATAATGTTGGAGAAAAGGTAGCCGTTGGCCAGATCATGAAGGTCATGCAGTGTATCTGCAATGCTCACTAATATTTAGGAATCTTGTTCGATAATCCTGTGAGGCTGGATTATCTCTGATTCTCATGTTTCTTACCTGTGAAATCAACAAGTTATTCATTGTTCTAAGTCTAGGATAGGAATGTGAAAGTGGGGCTGGGGTGCTAGTTGTATTGCATTTTTTCTTATAGGTGATGGTTATGTGAATATTTTCATTTTGCATGCACTCATGACTTATGCATCTTAACTTTAATCAAAAGTTTAGAAATATGGGGTGCCTGGGTGGCTTAGTGGGTTAAGCCTCTGCCTTCAGCTCAGGTCATGATCTCTGGGATCGAGCCCCACATGGGGCTCTCTGTTCAGCGGGGAGCCTGCTTCCCCCTCTCTCTCTGCCTTCCTCTCTGCCTACTTGTGATCTCTCTGTGTGTAAAATAAATAAATAAAATCTTTAAAAAAATTTTTAGAAATGCATAGCTACTTAACAGTGCTCTTGTAAAAAATAATCAGTATGTATCTATGTAAAGTATCAAGCAAAGTACCTGGTACAGATTAGTACATACCTCTTGTCCTTTTTTTTCCCTCTAGCCTAGTGGCCCTAGAGATTTCATAGTCCTTCTTATAGTTTACCTTTGTTTGTAAAAGATCTGTTTATAAAATAAGTAAAATATATTTCAGAACAAAAGAATCAAAAACAAAGTTGAGAATGTGCTCATTGATAAAGGAAAAAACCCAAATTTTACCATGAGCTGTCAAACTACTCCTACCCTTACTAAAACATTTCAGTCTTCCTCTCCCTTTACTCTAAGACTATTTTTTTTTGTTTTTCCTTCTGTGAGTAGAACATTTCATTTCTCAGATACATTTACTTAGCCTTCCTACCTTCTTCCAGTTATCTTCCCTATACATTTTTGGTCAGTTTAAAAAATAATAATAGTAAGAAGGCGGCAGAAAGAGCAGTAGTGAAACAAACCAGAATCCTTCAAAGCAGTGAAGGTTGAGGAAGGACTTTATATTTGGAAATAAATAGTGTCCCTTTCAGGTTTTTCTATTCCTTTCTAGATTCAATTCCTCAATGTTTCTGAACATCTAGGGTTTTTTTTTTCCCCTTGCTATTATAATAATTTTCTGCATTTGTTTTTATCTGGTTACTTCTGTCACTTCAGTGGAATTTGGAAAAGGAAAAATAAATATGTGATTGACATTCTGAAGGGAAAGCACCATTTCTGATACACAATTTTTAATATATAAGAAAACTTTCTTCTACAGTATTATACTGCTTTATTTTTTAGGTTTTAGAAGCAGAGTTCCATTGACTTTTGAAAACTGCAGATCTTTTTTTCTTTATCACTTGTAATCATCCATCAATGATATGAAAGAGTTCTCCTAAAACACCATTTGGGTTGCCATTCTGTAATTTTCTGAAACTTTATTTCACAAATATTAGTGCACTTATTTATACTAAAGAAACATGATCATAAATTATATAATAGCAATCATAGGATGCATTTGACGTGCCTAAATTTTCTTCTCTTAGAACCTCTCCTCCCTTGCAGATACCCTCACTTGAGGAAATCAACCAATCCCTAGACTCTCCTTCTTATGTTATTTTCCTTGAAGAAATTCTGAGCCCATGAGCAAGAAAAAGTGTACATGCACTTCCCCTAACATGACACCATTTCAGAATTGTCTCTGTGGTTTTTCATGCTCTGGGAAAGCAATAAACCTCCATGTTACTGTAATATAAGAGGACACTTTTCTTGAGGAAAGGAATTTTTACAATTTGAAGGAGGCATTAAGAGTCAGCAGTAAATCTTAATGACATAGGCTAGGACCTTTTTACCAGACAACTTTTAAGAAATACCTCCTGAGCTTGTTTCATCTCTTCTGCTTGGTAATCCTAACCCAAGCTGCATCTGAGCCCCAATTTTATTAAACTTCTCAGTCCATGAGTTTTATTTTATCCCATAAAATTAGAATTCACCTGTTGAAGTACTAATTATTCTCACCAGAGCTGTCTGCCTAAAAATTCTTGGTGACATTATGTTCATCATCTCACTTCACATTTGTCTTGTCATGTTTTGTAAAGAAAAAAATGTTGTTTGCTTAAGAAGAAAAAGGACTTTAAAATGATCAATAGAGAGAGAGTCCTAATAAAACTGACTAAAACCATCCTTGAGTACTAATAAGTTTCATGTTTTGTCAGGCTAGCATTCTATAGTGGGCAAACTCCACCCTAAGGTTATTGTCCAAAATGCTTATATGAGTTCTACAGGCTTTATCCTGCCTTTGTGTCCCCAAGAATAGATTTGGGAAACAAAATCCCCTTAGAGATGTAGAAGCCATCTTGTTACTACATAAGAAAATCACAGAGAAGCTGATCAGTTGCCTTGAAATCATTTAATTACCCAATTAACCCATCATTGGCTGTCTACCTGTGTGCTTCTAATCGTGTGGAGATTTTTTGTTCTGTGGATATAGTATAGCCTTCTTCTTGCCCCCAGTTTTCTCATCTGTAAACATGGGATAATAAACATCTCAGTTATTATGAGGATGAGTAAAATAAAACAGAAAAAACACTTAGAAAAATGCTCATTGCACACAAAGTGCTCAATAAATGCTAACTGTTCTTATCTTTTCTTTGTCATAGTTAAGCTTCTTTCATCAGGTGTTCTGTCATTTGCAGCCAGAGGTACGCTAGCCATTACGAGCACTGTGTCCTTCTCACATAGAGCAGGATTACTTGCTGGCAGCTATGAGTGGTTAACAGGTCCATGGCGTATATTGCAATGATAGGTTAGGTTTAGATCGTTTTTCCTTCAACAACATTAAGTGTGATTTCTCATCTAGTCTAATTATTTCATGTAAGACATTGTTCCTTTTTCTTTTATTGTTCAAAAACATTGATAAACTGGACATCATTCTCCTCCAAAACAAAGTGGAGCAAAATAGAGCCAAGAAGAGACTTGAAGTCTCCAAGTCATTCTTTCTTAATACCATATTGAAATTTCTCATGTTGTTGCCACCATTTAATCCCCACTCAAGAACATATGTTCGTCTGATTTTTTGGAGGGGTTGGGGCCATCATCATCAAGGATAAATCCTCATTTATCTTTAATTGATAAAAACATTTTTGGAATAAGACAATATCTAAGTACAAGGAGATTCAGGAG
Organism: Lutra lutra; assembly: GCF_902655055.1. Classification (NCBI taxonomy): domain Eukaryota; kingdom Metazoa; phylum Chordata; class Mammalia; order Carnivora; family Mustelidae; genus Lutra; species Lutra lutra. The sequence continues at coordinate 101,797,368 of NC_062280.1, forward strand.
GCTGTCTGTATCACATGCAGCTTTCCTTGTGAAACTGTCAGCATCTGTCAGTGAACCATTGTTACTCTCTTCCTTAGATTGTCTAGGTTTGTCTGACTTTTGCATGAGAAAAGAAATGGTTGATGGAGGCCTGGCTACTACTTCAGTGTCAATGAACACCCATTTTCCTTTCTAAACTTCTTTTAAAAAGTCAAACACCTTATTTTCCACCCCCATGGGGCTTCCTCTACCCACCTTCCCAGTTCTCTACTCAGTGTGATTTTTACCTAATTTATGAAGGGAATAAGAACATTGTTTTTTAAAATCACCTACTGGAGTTATGAAAGATATCTAGAATTCAAGATGCAGTCAGATATTTCAAGGGCATTACAGTGTATGCCTCCTTCAGGCAGTAAATGGCACCACTCTAAGTATGGAAATAGGAATACTATGCTGGAAATGGGTCAAAATTTGTACCATATCTTGACTTCTCATTTCTGTTTTTCAACTAACTTATAAAAATGAATAACTAATAGAAATAGTATCTAGATTTTTCCCGTTTTTCTAAAGTCAAGCTATACTTGGTATCACTGTAAATCTCTTCTTACCTCAAATAAAAGTTTAGTATCTTACAAGCAAATGGGTGTGGTGAGGAAAGCTAAAAGAAAATTGAACAATCACATCAGCCTCTCAAAGAAAGTTTGACTGGATTGAGTGGTTTATATATGTTCCTGCCAAAAATGCTAAATGCCAGGAACCCACAAAATTTCTTTACAGCAAGAAAATTTCTTTTGGTACTCAGTTTGATGAATGGTGTAATGCTCTCTTTCTATCATAGCAAGTGGCAGAAAACAGCAGGATAGTAAATCAAATTTTAATAAAAATGATTTTAACAAGAATAAGCTATGTTCCATTAATTTGGTCTTGTTAAAGTAGAAGTCATTAATGGATGAAACGTTATTAATGGGGACCAAATATCATGGAGAATCAAAACAAAACAAAACAAAACCAAAAACACACCTGGAAATTATTCTAGAGAGTCAGAGAGGCGTGAATGTTCAGTCCTCAATATCCACCCTAGGCTTAATTTTATTGTTATCCCACTGTATCTTTTAAACCATCCTTTTGAATAAAATTCTGTGTGTAGCACAGTGCATTGAATGTGGGATATTGGTAACACATAATATTTTGTCCCCCATTTTTTTGTCTTCTTCCATCTCTGAGGGTCTTTCTTAATATATGGTTTATGTCTACTATGAACTGAATGTTTATCTACCCCAAATGCAAACTGAATCCCTTATCATGAATGTGATGGTATTTGGAGGGGAAGTGTTTAAGAGATAATGAGATTTAGATGAGGTCATGAGGGTGGAGCCACCATGATGAATTAGTACCTTTAAAAAAGGAAAAAGCAACAGGAGATCTCACTGCATACCTAAACCAGGGAAGGGTTTAGTGAGGACATAACCAGGAGGAGGTTCTTCACCAGCAATCCTACTATGCTGACCCCTTGACGTCAGATTTCCAACCGTAAGAAATATATGTGTGTTGTTTAAACCCCTAGTCTGTGGTATTTCATTACAGCAGTACACACTAAGATGGTACTTAATGTGACTTCTGATTTTCAAACTCAGAGTTGCCCAGGCCTCAAACACTTGGTAGGGCTTATAGCATCTTTTATGATTAGCCTTTCATAAATATATTTTCTTTATCCTTCTGAAGGCCATCTGAAATCTATTCTTTTTTGTTAAAAGATAATATTTCTGGGAGTTTAAAACAATGCAAAGAAATCTGGAGTGAAATCCTTTTATGCCCCAATAACTATTGATACTCTTGAATACATTAACTTATCAGATTTTTTAGTTGTCATCTGAAAATTTAGAAGTTTTTCCTGGGGCTCCTGGGTGGCTCAGTCAATTAAGTGTCTGGCTCTTGATTTCCCCTCAGGTTGTAATCTCAGGGTCCTGAGATCAAGCCCTGCATCGACCTCTGCACTGAGTGTGGAGCTTGTTTGAAATCCTTTCTCTCCCTCTTCCTCTATCCACTCCTCCAATCACCCAAGCTTGTGAGCTCTCTCTCTCTCTCTCAATCTCAAAAACAAAACAAAACAAAAAAACAAAAAGGAAGAAAGAAAGAAAGAAAGGAAGAAAGGAAGAAAGAAAGAAAAGATAAATAAATAAATAAAATTTTAAAAAAAAGTTTTTCCTGATGGAATATGAGAGAGCGTAAAAATATTTTGTATTAAGTGGTGGCATGGCCACATAAGTATTACTAAGAAGAAAAGCATTTTGGGATCTTCAGCATACTCTGGAAATAAAACAGTGTCTCATTCTGTTATGGATAATGATAGACTTCTCCCTCCTGCTTTTGCAGTGATCAAAAATTTGCGGAGTATGCGAAAAAGAGTGAAGAGATTTTAAAACATGTCTTGATGTTTTCTTTTTACTCTTTTTTCTCTTGGCACCAGATGAAAGTTTGTACCAGATATGGCCTCTATTTGACAAAAATAATTTCTTTAAAGATGTGACATCCAGTAGATAAAAACCAATAGCCACATGTGGCAACTTAAATTAATTAAACTTAAATAAAATAAAAAATTTGGTTCTCTGAAAAACATAATAGTTCTCTGGTTCCACAAGCCCACATTTCAAGGGCTCAGTATAGGCAGGACAGTCTAGAGCATTACCGTTATCATAGAAAGTTTTATCAGAGAGCTGTGCTAGAGAGTGTTTTCAAGACACATCTGCGGCCAATAAATATTTCTATATAATTTCATTAATTTAAACAAATTAATCAGTTAAGTAATCCTTTATTTATACAAATTCAATGATACCTATATCTTCTGTGATTGGAATATAATAATTTAGCAGTATAAAATCTATAACTATCTTCCTTAAAGGTGAAATGTTTTAGAAAAGGAACAGTGTAAAGTGGCTTGCTATTCTAACTGTAAACATTTATTGGTTAACAATTTTGAGTTACTAACAGGTAGAATAAGCTAAGAAAAACAAATCAAGCTTAAAGAATTAGGAAGAGAAAAATCATTATTCACTTATGTATGGAAAATATAGGGTTTTTAATTAAACATTATTTTTAGTAAGAAAGTTTGCAAAGAATATTAAATCAATATATTTATTAAAAATATTGTGTTTCTATATAAAAGAAAAAACAGATATTGAAATAATCTGGTGTAATTTCCAATAGCATCAAAATAAAAATACCTAGGAATAAATCTAGAAAAAGATACATGAGAATTGTGTGGAACAAAATATTAAACTCTTGAGGATCATTCAAGAAGATCTAAATGAATGAAATAATATACCATGTTTCTGGGCTGGAACACCCAAATATATAAAGAAGACAGTTCTCCCCACATTAATCTCTAGATACAAAGCAATTCCAATACAAATTCCAACACCTGGGGTATGTGTGTGTATGTGTATGTATTTAAGTAGACAGTCTGAATTCCAGCATTTTTATGGAAGTGGAAAGGACCACTACCACCAAGATAGACTTGAAAGGGAAAAAAAAAAATGGAAGAATTTTGTAGTTGTAAAATTTATAATAAAATTATAGTAATTAAGATGAAACAATTATGAAGGAATATAAATAGAAAAAATATAATAGAACAGAAACTAGAAACTGCATGGATATGACAACAAAGACTGCTATTTAGAAAAGACAAAAATAGGGAACATACAAAATTCATTAGTCTGTAGCAGTTCTAATATCTTGTTGAGCAGACATTATAAGGGATCCCCTACCTTGAAATTAGTGGTTAGGAATAACCTCTTAAGATTTGAATTTGGCTCCATATATACTTACACACATTAACACACACATAAATATAGTGTGTGTGTGTGTGTGTGTGTGTGTGTGTGTGTGTGTGTGTGTGAGAGAGAGTAGCCTTGACATCATCTGTGGTCTTCCTAACAAAAGTTGGGGAAGGCCTGAGACCTGAGATTCTACCGTACTTGTAACTTAAGTTAGCCTGCCACAGCTTTACAGATATTGGCAGAAAACATGAGACTCCTGGGACAGAGACAAAAATTCTTATTATTCACAGCAGTAGCACTAGCCAGAACATCATTTTCTTGTGCCTATCCCTTGAGCCCCACTTCCCTCGGGAAGACATAAAGAGGGCCAGATGATACTTGACTACACAGTGTCCTGCATATAGAAAAAAATCATGAACTTTTGGAACTCATGTCTTAAAAATGAGTAATAAGAGTACCTCATTCAGTACCTGGGATACATTATCTTCATTACTGGACAGTAAACATTCAAGAATTTTGTCTAAATAGATATTTCTATTTTCCAAATCTGCTCACTATACAAATATCTCTGCAAAGATTTTTCGGGAGCAAAACTAATTAATGCCTCTGCTAGCAAGACAGACAGAAACATGAGAAAGCCATGGAGAATTGTATCCTGACACTTGCATTTCCTTGGCTACTTCTGAAGTCAGCATTGGAAAATGAGTTCTTCCAGGAGGGTGGGACTGGGAGTTGGAGAGATGTTTTAGCTAGTTTCCTGTTTATAAAGGATTTGATTTCCTAGGGATTTTTGCAAATATCATACAGTCAAAATATTTTTAGTCCAGGATTTTGTGTCTTTGGGAGAAAACTAAAGCTTCTTACCTATTTGAATTTATAGAGTTCTATGTATTATTGGCCATATGCATAGATCTAGACAGTTGTCTATCTTTAGATTTAATGTGGATACACTGAGCCTATCAGTTTGGTGGGAGAGCAGTCTTCTTACCCTGAAAAAATTTGTTCAACTGTTAAGATTCCCAGGTATCTCATCTTCTTCTGTTATTTCAACCATTGGTGACTGAATTTACCCTAGATTGGACATTTGCCATTATGCTGAGTTCTAACTGACTTTTCTTGCTCAGAGCATTTCTCAATTTTATCTTTTGCTATTTAGGATTATTAATAAATTGCCATGCCCAGTTCTTCATGCCCATAAATTTCTGAAGTCCTCTAATTCCTTCTTGCAAATGCATTTTTTTCGTAAAATAACCATATTAAATGCAACCAAAAAGAAACCCATCCACACGTAATGTTACCATTCTGTTTTTTTAACATCTATCTCTAAATTCATAATATCCATAATATGTATTAGCTGCTTTTCAAATCACAGGAAGAATTATTACCTAGTATTTTGCCTGTCCATTCCATGGGTTGCTATATGTCCAACTCACAATATCAGCTTTCTCTCTGTAGCCAGTCACATATTTTAGGTTTCTAATTTTTTTTATGATTATACCCTAATTCTAGGAACAAATTTCTAAAACATATTTTGTAACAGTTTCTATAATAAGCAATCCTCAAAATCCCAAGTTGTTTAAAGCAAAGATTTCTTTCTTATGATCACATATGTCTGCTGAGTGTTGGTAGGGGTGTTCTGTTTCTAACAGTCTTTTAGCAACCTAAGCAGACAAATCAGCTGGGATTTTGAGTATTATTGGACATTGAGTTGGAGGAAGTAAACAGTTGGGGTGGGGTGGGGCAGGGGAGTCTTGCACTGGCAATTAAGTGTACTAACCAGAGGAGACACATACCTTACTCTACCATGAATGAATGATAATCATAATACTCTAAAGATAGTTCTCTGGAAGTGGAAGAAACTGACTAAATGTTTAGCTGAAACCTGCTGCTGGAATATTGCTGCTTCTTGCCACAAATACTAAAGGGAATATGATGGCATGCATCACACCCAATGCCTGAGCAGAATACTCAGAAGATAATCAGAATAATCAGAAGTTTGGGAATGGAGAGAGAGAGAAGTTAAGGTGCAAGTAGTTGATGGTAACAGGGAGCTTAGGAGTTGATTTGAGAAAAAATACTCTGTACCTCCTTCAAATAGTTCCCTAAGCAGTTAGGTACAGCATGGGTGGGGGTGGGGGAGTGGGGGGGGGAGGGATGTGGCTACTACAAACTCCTCTCTCTCGGCCTGTGTGGCAGGGATAATCTCTACAACATGATTTGTCATTTGACTAAGCAGTATAGCATGGCAAAAATATGAATTTGTTTGAGATTAGAAAAACCTGTACTAGAATATCTGTTTTTCTGTTTACTATGTATGTGACTATAGGAAAGTAATTTAACAATAGCCGAGTCTTTATTTTACCTATAAAAACTAGAAATACTAATATTCACTTACTGAGGCCTCTCCATTAATGGTTAAGAAGCACATGGAATGATGCTGGTACAAAATCTCTATTTAATAAATAGCAGCAGCTGCCATTATTATCAGTAGTAGTAGTAGTAGTAGTGGTGGTAGTAGTAGTAGTGGTGGTAGTAGTAGTAGTAGTGGTAGTAGTAGTAGTAGTAGTGGTAATAGTAGTAGTGGTAGTGGTAGTGGTGGTAGTGGTAGTAGTGGTAGTGGTAGTAGTAGTAGTAGTAGTAGTAACCATAGTGTCTGATGTTGTTTACTAATACCTTCTCTGCAAAAGTCCAACAGTTCTTTGGGTTACTTTTTGATCTGATAGAGTGTGTATTTTATTCTTATCTACTCCTTGTTATTTTCTTTTCATCTACATGGTTAAGAATGGGAGAAATAAAGAGGAAATTATACTTTTGTAGAAAACACCACAATTATTTAATTACACCAAAGTACATTGATAAACTCAGCAATAAGAAAACAATGAGATACCACTACACAGCTATTAGAACGGCCAAAATCCAGAACACTGACGACACCAAATCTTGGCAAGGACGTGGAACAACTGGAAGTCTCATTAGTTGGTTGTGGGAGTGCAAAATAATACATCTCTTTTGAAAGAAATTGACTGTTTCTTAACAAACTCTTTCCATAAAACCTAGCAGTCATACGTACAGCAGCTTTGTTCATAATTACCAAAGGTGGGAAACAACCAAGATATTCCTTAGTGGATAAATGTATAAGTAAACTACGGGATATTATTTAGCAGTAAAAGTAAATGAGTTATCAAGCCATGAAAAGACATGGAGGAAAGTTAAATGCATAATACTAGTGAAAGCCAATCCGAGAAGTCAGCATACTATGTGATTCCAACTATATGAAGTTCTGGAAAGGGCAAAACTATGTAGACAGTCAAAGAATCAGTGGTTTCCTGGGGTTAGGGAGGAGGGAAGGAAGGGATAAATAGGCAGAATGCATGGAATTTTTAGGGCAGAGAAAATGCTCTGTATGTTACTGTTATTTATTTAGTGGATAAATATCACTATACATTTTTCCAAACTCATAGAATGTAGAACACCAAGTGTGAACCCTTATGTAAACTATGGACTTTGGATGATAGTGATATGTCAAGATAGGTCTATGGATTGAAACAGATGTACCCCTGGTGTAGGATGCCCGTAGCGGGCATGCTCAGTTTTGCTGTGAATCTAAAACTGCTCTAAAAAACAAAGTTTGTTAATATGAAGAAAAAAGAAAAAAGTACTTTTTTGAGCTGACTTGAATTTGAAAAAAATCTGGGGGTGCCTGGAAGTCTCAGTTGGTTAAGTGTCCAACTCTTGGTTTTGGCTCAGGTCATGATCGTGCAGCTGTGGGATTGAGCCCTGCGTCAAGCTCTGTGCCTCGTGTAGAGTCTGCTTCACATTCCCTCTCCCTCTCACTCTCTCTCTCCTTCTTACTCACTCTTTCTCAAATAAAGAAATAAAAAAAAAAATCTTAAAAAAATCTCAGTTATGAAAGAGTATTTGCCACCTTGATTAGTTGGATAGCTTTATTGATTCTTGTGACATGATATATAGGTTAAACTGTTCTGGTGAAGAATTATACAATTAATCATAGGGAAATGAGGCAAACAAAGTTAATCTAACATTAAATTATCTGAAATGTCCCCTATTCCATAAAAGCAAGTTGAAGAACATTGACTTATACTCCATCTCTCTTCATTTTGCTTCTTTATAGAGAGTTGTGTGTAATTAAAGTGTCAGTGTTTCCAGGAACATGTGGCCAAATAAGACATTCATGTCACTTTGTCTTTCTGATAACTTCATGGAGAGTTATTCAATTAGTTAGACTAACACCTCAGTATAAGGGGAGACATTTCTACGTAAGTTGCCGTGAGGCAGCTGTGACTAGATCAGACTACTGGAGTTGCCTTTGAGCCAAGTTTTGACAGGAGTTCTGACGTCTGTCTCTCTCTCTTTTGTGTTTTTTTTTTTCTCATGGAATTTATTGTTCAGAATGTGACAGTGAAACAGAATACGTTCGACTGTTTTCTAACAAAGGGAAAACTTCTAGAAGTGGGAAGTATGCTATGGTACATGTCTACTGTGCCTGATACATGCTATGCCACTTAAACACACTGCCTCTCAATTCCAAATCTCCCCTTCTTTATTCTCCTTTCAGATACTGAAATTGTATCCTGTAGACATTTCTGTCTTTGCAGCTGTCTCAGTACTAGGGTTTGTCAGTAGAAGGAGCTGGAGGGACAACGTAAGAGGAAGGCGCTTCCTGCTTGTGTGTGCTGTTTCCAGGCACAGGCCAGTCAGTGATTCAGTATACATAGGAGGTCTGTAGTACTCTTTTCCAGGAACCTTCATGGACTAGTTCTAGTTCTGCTTTCACTATCCCACAGGTTTTCTAATCGGCAGGCCATTCTTGCATCTGAGCTCTGGTCTGTTCACTCTGGCAAATTTCTTCATCTCTATAAAGCTGGTATTCTTATAGCAGCAACATACTCTCCAGAGGGGTCTGAATTTAAGATGGAAATGGAAAGACAGTTTTTAAGTCTGTTCCTTCCTTGCTTACATTTCCTTAGCTTTTGGGAAAGTAGTAGCTGATTTAAGCCTTTTCTACTTCTGTACACCATACAGTTTCCTTTTAACCTTCCACCACCCAGCTGATAATTCTGTACATAAAGTTTCCCCCTTCAAATTCCCAATATGGTTTATGTCTTCTGAATGATACACATGTATTAAGTATGTACCTATTGCTTGCCAATAGGAAGTCCAAACATGGTAGTGTGATTCCAATTATATTTATTAGTGGAGGCTATGGCAAAAAGTTACTTCTTCCATAATGGTGCTTGGTAAGAATGCAACTATTTAAGTTGAGCCTTCATGCCATCAGTGAGGAATAATAATTCAGTATATCTAGAATTTATACCAGTGGTTAATGGTGCATGTGTGTATGTGGGTGTATTTGTAGTATATGATCTCTCAAGATAAACCCACTAATTCTTTAATTTCTTGAAACTTATTTTTTCTGCTGTTTGTACTTGCATAATTCTACTTCTTTTTTTTTTTTTTAAAGATTTTATTTATTTATTTGACAGAAAGAGATCACAAGTAGACAGAGAGGCAGGCAGAGAGAGAGAGAGGGAAGCAGGCTCCCTGCTGAGCAGAGAGCCCGATGCGGGACTCGATCCCAGGACCCTGAGATCATGACCTGAGCCGAAGGCAGCGGCTTAACCCACTGAGCCACCGAGGCGCCCATAATTCTACTTCTTTTAATGACTAACATGTGGAAAAGGAGATTAGTTTGCATACATTGTTTTATAATGATCTATTTAATTGTCTTAGTTTTTTTTTTTTTTTTTTAAACCGGAATGAGAATTACACTGTATTTGACATATAAATGTCAAGCAGTAAGTATTTGGATATAAATGCATATCCTCTCTCTCTCTGCTAGGTGAGATAAATTACAGAATTCAAAATACTGTTGTTGCTGCTGCTTCTAGGTATAGCTTTCCCCCAAGGTAAAATTTGAATATTACTTAGAAGGATTTTTGTATATGGGTATAAGTGTCAGAAAGAAGAGAATTTTCCCAATAATTTCTGCTTTATTTACCACAGTGAAGGGAATCTAGCACCTGGTTCCTAAATGGTTTATCTTCACTTAACACTACAAAAGGGGGACCTTGGGGATACTTCAAAATTTGAATATCCTGAATCTCCCCCTGGTTGTTTGTTAAAAATTACTCCATTTCTTATTCTTAAATTCTAGTGCTTGTTTTCTCATTTTTCTCCCATTTTAAGTCACATATTACTTGAATTAACTTCCTTGTTACTGCCCTCATACTATTGTGTTCAATGACTTTAAACATTTTAGGAAGACAGTAATATGTAATAAAAAAAAAAACGAACAAACACTTCCCCATCTTTGTGTTCTGACTGCCTCTTCAGTAATATATTATCTTTATCAAATTACTTAAATCTCTGAGCATTTCATTAAATAACAATGATAATATGGTCCATGTGATATTTAATTATATAATTGTATTAGGCAGGGTCTGCCAAGATGATGCTTTGTACCAAATGGTCCCATAATCTCAGTAAGCTTTTATGTCTCAGGAGAAGAGATATGGGTGGCCATTCTATTTAGGGGGCTTTTTATAAAATTAGCACTTGAGCATAGTGATTCGATGAAGTATTTATGAAGTCTGTTGGTCTGAGCTCAGTTCTTAGCTCTAATATTTACTATGTGACCCTGGATATGGTTTTTAGTGTTTCTGTGATTTGGTTTCCTCATCAGTAAAATGCAGTTTATGATACTAATGCCTACATCTCAGAGGATTTGTGAGAATTAAACAAAATACTACTCAAAAAAGCTTTTAGGTTAGTGATTGGCAAATAGTAAGCCATATATAAATGTTAAGCAGTATTAACATGATTTCAGAAGTATCAATTGTGGCAAAAATAGGCTATCTTTTGAAGAGTATCACTGACATGATAGGGTGACTGAATGAGTCTCGGCAGAACTCTACTGCATTTCTGGTAGTGCTTTATTTTTATTTTTTTTTTTCTGGTAGTGCTTTAAACACTTCATTTGTACCTCTTTCCAACTCAAAAGTGGCCTTTGTTTTTAGAATATTAAGAAAATAGAAACTGATCACCTCTGGCTGATAGGTCAAACTTTTTTTCATGTCTTTCTAATGGAAATTCAATAAAAGCACATGATTCTTTTGGTCTCAATAAATCTGAACAAAAATGTTAAGAATTTGGCTAACTACATCCAAAGAGAGCTTTGCTCCCTGAATACTGAGCTTGTTCTCTCTAGATAAACAGGTGAATTTATTCATGAGATTTACTGTGTGAAAACCTTCCTCATCTCCAATCTTAATACTAATTTGGAACAATCTTCCGGTTTTCCGTGTCTGTTGATTGGTACTCATTGTGTTGTTGTTGCTTGGTCATGCACTTTGTGGCACCTTGCCACATGCCGTACAGAAACTTTATTTTCACATAAAAAGAAAATTTTAAACATAAGTAAAATATACCCGTAGATGAGCAACTTCTTAACAAATCCTCTGTCAAATAAAACTAAACAGACAAAACAAAAACAAATACAGACCTGATAAGAGGAGACCCAATATGAAAGGATTATTGTGAGGGCAAAGGCGCTAATGCAATAGGGTCGGAACATTCTGACCATAAAGGTAGGCAGATGTTTCAGAGGTTCCACAAGAGCAGTTTTTCTTTTACAGAGAGGAGTGAACAGGGCAAGGAGGACCAGGGTGTGGGAAATAGGATGAAGGGTGTGTAGTAGACCACACACAGTTTCACTCTAGGGCCAGGCTATTGTCAGGAGGGGCTTTTGGGTCATATGTTGGCTGGCCCTAAGGGTGGGCCAAAGTTCAGAGACCTGGGGGAGAGGAACTTGACCAAAATTTGGTTAACAAGTAGTAGAAATAGAAACTGAGAGCAAACAAATCGTATAAGCAAATGTTATTTATTCATAGCTTGCCGCCATCACCTGGTTTTGGCAGAGACACAAAAGCTTTCTAGTGAAGGAAGGGGGAAGCTCAGGTATGACCTGATTTGAGGCTGTTGTTTTGAGGAAGCTATAGGTGGGCTAACTAGAAGTGGGGTTTTCTATATGATTGGTGAGGGGTACACATTTGACTTTCTCTGGTTGGTACAAAGTTGAAAAACAGAAACAAGAATCAAGAATGCTGTGTGTTTATTAATCAAGTCCTGACCATTATAGGCTGATTGCTAAAGAAGTAATTGTTTAGCTTTCTGGATTGTCACTTGAGATAGCAGTCTGGTTTCCTGCAAGTCTGATTGAGAGCAGGCTAGCTTCCTGGGTGGTTGGTTGTAGATAAGGATTTGGTTCCCTGAGCAGGTTGCAGGCTAGGGGTGAAAGTTCCTTTTTTTTTTTTTTTTAAAGTAGGCTTCACAGCCAGGCTGGAGCCCACTGCAGGGCTTGAACTTATGACCCTTAGATCAAGACCTGAGCCGAGATCAAAAGTTAGACGCATAACCAGTTGAGCCACGCAGGCACCCCACAATCCTGTTTTTATATATGCTCTGGCCATGGTTAATTTATATATTTCTTCTCTCAAAGTGTTTTGTTCTGATGAATTGGGACAAACCAATTCAGCTGATCACTTACTAGGGTAAGAATGGGAATGCAGAGGGTGTGTTTTTGGTTTCTGGATTTATCATAGGTAAACAAGGGAGACATCTAACATGGGTTCTTTGTAGTAAGCCATTTCTAGGAACACGAAAGGATGGGGAGGTTTCTCAACTTTGCTATATTCCAGGAGCATAGGTCTAAGGTGAAATTCAACATTCTCAGAGCCTTATTTATACAGCAATATACATAGATGTGTAAACAGACATGTAAGTGTTAATAATGGACCAAACATCTCATAGAAGTTAATGTGAACATATCTAGCATGTCTATCTGTGTTTATCTATCTATATCTATGTCTATATATAGATATAGGTATATCTTAAAACACTAAATATTTTATTTTGAATCTTCTGTTTGTTTTTTGAAAAAGAGATGAATCTAAATATTTGGGAGCATGCCTAGGGCTTTTCTGTATTCCTTCCTATGATACATTAATGAGGTATTTGAGGACATTTAGAAAATTTTCATCACCTACTGATATTTGCTACATTTTAGGTTGAAAATGCACTTCAGGCCATCACAACAAATACAAAGACTCCTTCCTCTGTTACTGAAATTAATAGGTATTTTATCCCATGTTGGTCATAGATGTGAGTCCTCAGGCTTTGCTTTCCTTAGCCTTAGTGTTAAAGACTCAGCCATCTTTATTCAACTCAGTTTCTGTGATTGTCCTGCCACGGACTTGTGTACTTTCAGGGAAAGTGCTTGGAATAGATATAACACACTATACTTTAGGATTTACCAAGATTGCATTATAATTCAGAGCTAAAAAGAAATGCAGAAAAGGTTCATTTATTGGATTGTTCATTATCTCTCTCATTGATTTCCTTAAATTTAGCTCCACGTGTCCATAATGATTCAATAGAAGAGTCTTAGGAAATTTGAAAGGGCTGTTTAAAACAGCGTGATTGCCTTGTTTGTGTGGACAACTCTTTGATCATCTAAAAGTGAAATAAATTAGATGGTGTCATTTCCATTGTTGCATTCTCACTGCTTAATCTATATGAAAGCAATATACATGTTATCAACCCATTCCAATCCTAACTCAATGTGAGGCTTTCAAAATTGAGCCATAAATCATTTTGAAAAAAGAATCTGAAAAAGGAAACAAAGATTCCCATATGGGAAGCTGTATTCTAAAATTTAATTTTGCAAGAATCTTATTTAGAAATGTGAGATATAAAATGCATGTTATGGAACAGCTAGCGGAAAGCACAGGGTCATGTGAAGACAAGTGTAAGACCAGTGGATCAAAGACATATACTCTGGTGTCCCCAGTGTGAAAGAGACCACTAACATAATATAAATTAGAAGATGGTAGAGAAGCTCCCTGTCTCCCAAGATTGCTGAACATGCCAGTTTAAATGCTGAAGTATATTGTACATGTATGTACATGTACATATTAGAATGATCAAATACAGGTATCTGTACATATTAGAATGGTCAAATATAAATGGGAAAAATAATTATAAGCATATGTGAACCATTAGCTTTTGCGATGTGAAGAGTGTTGTTGTTTTTGTTGTTGTTCTTTGTTTGCTTGATCAGTGTTGCTCCATAAAATATGGAACTTTAAGAGAAAGAAAATTTTATAAAATTACTTCAGTGGATGCTCAGATGCAAAATATGAGCATCTTTAAAATGAGATCATGGAGGGATGAAAGTAGCAGAGTGGGTAAGAGAAACTTGATAAATTTCACAAAGTATCCACTTTGGCTTAAGTATTAAGAAAAACCTTACTATTAGTTTTTGAATCAGATTCCAAACAAAACCAGGGGCTAATTAATTAAATAATGGAGAATTTGAGAACTTTTGCTGCAAAAAAAGTAAACAAACTTCTAAGTCATGTTTTCTGTGTAAATAAGAAAAGTCAGGCAGAAATGAAATAAGTGGGAGCGTGGGTAAACTTGCCCCAAATTTCCCATTTATTAAGTTTCACTATAAATGTATAGCAACTAGATTAGGCTAGTGTATTCTTTGCAGAGGTCCCCTCTCCCTCGAAAGGATTTGATTGTTCAATTGAAAAACAAAACTATCATCACTATTGTATTTGTGCCACCTACATATCCCCTTATCTTTACCAATTCTGTGCATGCTCACCTGACTTCCATCGCAGAATCTGTATTCCTTTACCTGAGAGTTTTCTCTAGTTTGTGAGCAAGATTCATCAACCCACACTTGGGCCATTTGTGCTGAGGACGTAGGACCCCATGGGAGCAGTGCTTAACCAATGACTAAAGGGAGGTGATGAAAAAAATACATCACTCTTTGTCCCTTGTGTGGGGTAACTTGGAGGCATGATCTTCACACTGGCTCCTAGGATTTTCCCCGCAGAATTAAGCTTCAGCTTATCCACAGTGGTACTGGGCTAGATTATGTACCTTCACTCCCATGTCTCACTTCTCTTACTGTTTCCTTCATCTTTCACACAAATACTTGCAAGAGATCCTGGCCTCAAGGTCTGCCACAGGGGAACCCAAAGTCAGACAAAGTTAACTGAGCAAGTTACTTTATATAATGTAAATATGTCATAGTCAAATCTTCTTATTACAAAGTTGGTACCTTAACATAACCTGTTTGATGATAGATCTCTGAAATCTCTGCTTGGGGAGAGAGAATGAGAGAGGGCGATTGAGTGAGCAAGCTTGGGTGTTTCAGTGGCTATAAGGAAATGAGATTCATTCCGGTGCAGCCATTTTCAAGAAGTGAAGGGTGCTGTGAGCAGCAGCTTGCGGTTGAAGTTAGTGATGTGGGCACAACTGCCGAAGCATAGATTTGGCCTCCACCCCATATGCGCTGCACAGCTGGCTAGGCTGCTGGAGGAGCCTGCTGTAGAAGGGCAGCCTGCTGGGCTTGAGATAAAACACACCTGCTCCTCATTGCTTCCTTCTGGGACCTTCTTGCTAAAAGGGATCATCTCTTTTTCAATAACACTGGGCTCCGTTATGGGAATACATCATGCAGGACTGAAAAAAAGCCAGAATCCACAGAGGAAGGTTGGTAGAACATTATTCCAGGCAAAAAGAGAGTTATATCTGCCAATTTATATTGGTCTCATACCCACTATCATTACCGAGACATCCATAATCCTAAAAAGACTTTCAGGAGAAAAATAAGCTCAATTGTCAAAGGACCACAGATTTACAGTTGGTTTCAGTGGTTCATAGCCAGTCACATAACTTGACATTTGAGATCCTCCAAGTAAAAATGTTAGGAAGACCTCCTGGAAACTTTAATTGCTGTGGAAATAGATCACTGGTCTCCTTAAAATTAAGAGTATTCTTAAGCAATATTTTGACCTATGAAAAATTAAAATAATACAGCCAACAGTGTGTTCTCTGTGGTTCACATTCTCCCAGATCCTTTTTTCTTGTGCGCTTGGTTTGTAGATTCAAGAATCAGAAACTACCACTCAAGAAAGCAAAGTGGTTCTTCAATAAATATGCAAATTTTGCCCGAGTAAAGACTTTCTAATACATGTATTAGTTCATAGTGTCTTAGAAACGGTTATTGAGAGTTATTGTCTCTTTTTTTTTTTTTTTTTTTTAAAGATTTTATTTATTTATTTGACAGAGAGAGATCACAAGTAGACGGAGAGGCAGGCAGAGAGAGAGAGAGAGGGAAGCAGGCTCCCTGCTGAGCAGAGAGCCCGATGTGGGCCTCGATCCCAGGACCCTGAGATCATGACCTGAGCTGAAGGCAGCGGCTTAACCCACTGAGCCACCCAGGCGCCCAGAGTTATTGTCTCTTATGAGCCAGAACAATCTAAGGGTGAGGAGAAAGGAAAGATCCACATGCCTAAGATGTCTCTGGGTTGGCGAGTTAGTCTGCCTGTCTATCTGTCCCTCTCTCTCTTTTTTCTGCCAGTCTACCTTTCCAAAGGTTAGCTTATTGCTCCTTCCTAGTAGACTAGCTACCTTTTCCTCTGAAATGTGCACTGCAGGGTTTATGATTTGCAGAAGACTACACTGAGTTGTATTTCTATTTCCTATAGCTATTTATTCTTGACTCCTAGGTGTCCTGATTTTCATTTGATCCAGAACCCTGAATTATAATCAAGAAAATATGAGTCACATTTGCATAGAACACAGTTGCAGTTTATACAAGTTGGAAAACCAGATTCAAAGAGGAGAGAGGCTTTCACAATTTTCTCTAGGGATCCTGTGTTAATCTTTTTTAAAAATTTATTTTATTTACTTTTTTTTATTATGTTAGTCACCATATAGTACTTCATTAGTTTTCAATGTACTGTTCCATGATTCATTATCTGCATATAACCCGCAGTGCTCATTGCAATCCATGCAGGAAGTTGCTATATAGCAATATGCCCTCTCCCAAATACTTAAGAAGTAAAGAACAATTTGTTGAATTCAGACCAGGGGAGAAATTATAAACTGTGTGACAATTAATGATATTAATGAGCTCTTACCATTACATAATTATGGAGATTTTTGTAAATGAAGCCAACTTTGATTTTGCCAGTGCCATGCCATAGCTCTTTTGGTAATAGCTATAACCAGGAGTTTTTTTTTATAAATGTCAATGTATATTAATTTGCAAAAGGAAATCCCATAAAAGCATAGTTCAGTTTCTCTCAGCCATATTGAATAGAAATATAGTGCAAAACACATGCGATTTCAAATGGTCCAGTTGCCACATTTTTTTTAAATCAGTAAATTAATGGTACATTTACTGATACAGCTAAAATTTTTATTTCAAGATCTGATCAATATAAGAATTATTAATGAGATATTTTACATTTTTTTGGTACTTTGAAGTTTGGCTTACTGTTTACAATTATAGCGCATTCCAACTTGGATTAGCTACATTTCAGACTCAATAACCACATGTGCCTAGTGGCTACCATGTTGGATAGCAAGTCTATACATTATCTGGATACAAAATCCAAAGATAAACATTATCTGGATACAAACTCCAAAGATAAAAAGTGCTGCTACTTTAAAACCCAATAAAACACTGCATTGTTCTGGTGGCATTTTTGAGAGAGAAGGGAGCATCTATAATATAGTAATTAAAAACTCAGAGCAGATAATGCCTTTTTCCAAAACAAATTGCTTGTATTTAAGAATTAGGTCTGTTGTGCAGCCCTGTATATTTGGAACTGTCTCAGCTTACTCCTTGGCATCTGAAGAAGGATGTCGTGACTTTTATTGCTTCTAGGACATGATATGTTTAGCATTTGGTAGGTAAACAATGACACAAAAAATATGGAAGGTATACATATTAAGGGAGGTTTATATTGTACGTCTAGTTCTTAGAATGAGAGTGCAGTGGGTTTTATTTTGCTCCCTACCATAATCAGGTTTGTTGAGATAACATCATAGTGACAACAAATGCTACAAAATTGATATGGCATCCTCTCCTCAATCAAGTTGCCTTTATAATCAGTTGAAAATGGAATAGAGACCATTTTTAAATGGTGCTCTTTTTGTTGTCATTTTCCAATCACTTTGGGCTGCAAAGGATGCAGAAGTGCGCACTGGCTCCAATTTGGCTGCCTAGACATGAAACTATTCTGCTCTACATACTGAGAAGAGACCATTTCCAGTTAGTCCTACTTGGCCTTGAAATAGCAACAAAACATTTGAAGCTAAAATGCAGTTCCTATGATGCTTATAGAAACATAAAACATTTTATTTGTCAGAATATTAATACTGCTTATATAATTCTGACTAGTGGCAACAAAGATATTCAGAGAATACATGCTGTTAATATGTTTTCCTCTTTTTTTTTATTAGAGAAATCTAGTATTTCTGTCCAACACCTTGTATTCCTTCTTCATATTCCTTAAAGATCTTGCTCAAAGAGCAAAATATATTATCCTGTCCAGGAATGTTCCCACAATGAAAAATATAATTAGAGTTTTCCATTTGTCAATATTTACTTCTTAGGTCAAGAAGAACTGTAAGAATCAATCGATAAAATCTCAACTACAGAAAACCATTTTATGATGACAAATACTCTATATTATGACATCTCAGTTTTTCAAAAATTGTACATAATATTTTTTTGCTAAGCCCTAAGTCAAATATCAAGGGAAGTTTTAATAACTCATGAAAAGTAAAAATATGAGAGAGAGAAAAAAAAACTTTTCTCTATAAACTCTAGGAAAATGGGGGAGTTCATTTGTAAATGAATCATGATACATTAAAAATAGAATTAACTCAAGAATTTTGCCTGATTTTATCAATAAACACCAGCTTTTGGGGCGCCTGTGTGGCTTAGTCCTTAAGCATCTGCCTTCAGCTCAGGTCATCCCAGGACCTGGGATCCAGCCCTGCATGGGGCTCTCTGGTTATGGAAGCCTGTTTCCCTCTCTCCCTCGGCCTGCTGTTCCCTCTGCTTATGTTCTCTCTCTCTCTCTGTTAAATAAATAAATAAAATTTTTTAAAAAAGGAAATAAACATGAGCTTTTAAGTTATGTATGAAGTATATTCAGAAATCTTTGTGAAACCACAGGATCTGCCTTTCACAAAATTCTGGATCTACTGGAAGAATTTCAAATCCAGAATAAATAAAGTCAAATCACCTAGAAATTGATAAAGACTTAGAAATATGATGTGGTTAAAAAAAAAAAAAAAGAAGGGGGAAGGAATGTTAAAGGCTGATAAGGAGGAGATATTATTGAAAAATGTCTTAAAATCATTTTTAAAAGCTAGAGAACAGTTTGACCTAAACTAATATTGAACTATTGTCAGTAAGAAGAGTTAAGTTAAAAAAAAAAAATGTGCTTTTGGAAGTTTTCTAAAACCCATCATTAGGAAAAGGCATTAGGAAAATAATTTTTTTCTAAAATGGAGACAGGGATTTCATATTTGGATGAAGATCCACTCTGAAATATACCTACTGAAAATGAATATTATGTAAAGAAAAAATCCATTTGAAACTGGCCAAATAATGTTTGAGCACAAAATGGAAATTGACCACAGTGTCACAAAGTCTATTGTCTTTTATATTTGTTGATTATTTTTAGTTCAAGTGTGTGTGTGTGTGTGTGTGTGTGTGTGTGCATGTGCACATGCGCATGCCCAAGTGTGGCTTTCAGTAGGTTCACATGAAATCTGTTTCCCAAACACGTTTTTCTGTAAGATCTTAAGTCTTTCAAAATTTTATTTACTTATTTATTTATTTATTTATTTTTACCCTAGGGAGTTTTATTTACTTCAGCCACCTGGTTCTGCAGTGATTACTTGATGTGCATTTTGTACCATAGTTTTCAGTTGTAGTCCATTATAATGCAAGCAACATTTCTTTTTTACAAAAATATTTGGCACCAAGATATTATATTCACATGAGCATCTCAAAGGTGTTTCCTTTGCTTTCCCTAATACGATGCCTTTAATACTCCAATATTAATCCTATGTAGAAATCAACATTCAGTCTCCATTATTTTTGCACAAATATTTCAAGTACATTCATACTTAAATGTATCACATAGCTAATTCCTGTTGCCTAGAAGTTTGACTCTGTAGGACTTGAATGTTTAAACAGTCTCACTTTTATGCCATTGCTACCCAATAATTTACTGCCAAGAGGCTAACATTTGATTTGTTTTTCAAGCAATTCTGTGTTTGAAGGAATAGAGAGATATAAATGCCTTATAAAATAGAAGCACTTTTTTCTTTTTTTTTTTTTTTTAAGATTTTATTTATTTATTTATATGACAGACAGAGATCACAAGCAGGCAGAGAGGCAGGCAGAGAGAGAGGAGGAAGCAGGCTCCCTGCTGAGCAGAGAGCCCGATGCGGGGCTCGATCCCAGGACCCTGAGATCATGACCCGAGCCGAAGGCAGCGGCTTAACCCACTGAGCCACCCAGGCGCCCCGAAGCACTTTTTTTTCTAATGCAAACATGATCTCTATTCAGAGGAATATTTTTGTATTAACTAATTGAATTATTTAGTTAATCTGATGTTCAATTATTTAAAATGGTTCAATAACTAATTATCTAGAAGCTACTATGGACAAGGTCAGTTAGCAAGTGGTTATGGTGTGGGTTGTGGGGTCATATAAACATGAATAAGCTTTGTGTTATCAAAGTTTAAGCTATTAATAAAGACAAGCTATACATAAATAATGACAGTATAAGGAAGACAGTAGTAAGTACCATGAGAATGGGTGGAAGTATTTTATATTCGGAAGAGGGAGAATGATCTCAGCTGTGATGGTTGGAGATTTCATACAGTTGTTGACATATTAGAAAAATACATAAGAGGAATAAGATTTAAACAGAATGCCATATTCAATGAGAATAACAGTTCAGATTTGGAAAAGCCCATACTGTATATAGGAAATGAGGCTCAGTGTGAGGAGAGGAAATGTCCCCTGTGATAAGGTACAAAGCTCTTTTGTGAAGGGCCTGGAAGGACCCAGGAGTTAGTCTTTGGTTGATGTGTTCCATTCCCAGTGTTTGTCCAGAGAAATCATATTACAAAGTAGTGAACTTGGAGGGGCACAGCACTGTGTGGTTAATGGAAGACCAGTGGCAGTCTTGTAAGGGCAGGGGAAAGCTTGCTTGTGAAGGATACAAAAACATTGTGAAAAAACTCAACCATGTGTCTGTCACAAAGGAACGGGAAAAATAAAAGATCCGCTGTGAAAGGCTGGTGAAATCATTAGAAAGGGAATTAGAGGCTGAAGGAGGAGCTACAGTGTGAGAGGAAAGACAACCTAATGACAAAGTCAAGTCTGAGGCGTGGATGTGCATCTAATGAGCTAGAAAACATGAGAACTAGAGCACAGGAGTGATCTGGGCCATTTAAGAGGAAAATCTTTACTTAAGCACTAAATTTGATAGGTAAATATCCACTGATGTTGAAGCATCCCTTAAAAATTGGGAAGATTGTCCATGGGCATTATGACAAATGTAAGAATATGAGGCATTCAGAGGCACACATCCCATCTGTGCTCTGGCTGTTCATATGCAAGAAAGCAAAACAAAACAAATAAATGGATGTGTTAAAAATCATAATGGGTTCTAATTCTTTATTTTTTTTAATTTTTTTTAATTTTATTTTTTATAAACATATATTTTTATCCCCAGGGGTACAGGTCTGTGAATCGCCAGGTTTACACAATTCACAGCACTCACCATAGCACATACCCTCCCCAGTGTCCATAATCCCACTCCCCTCCAAACCCCCCTCCCCCCATCAACCCGCAGTTTGTTTTGTGAGATTAAGAGTCACTTATGGTTTGTCTCCCTCCCAATTCCATCTTGTTTCATTTACTCTTCTCCGACCCCCTTAACCCCCCATGTTGCATCTCCTCTCCCTCATATCAGGGAGATCATATGATAGTTGTCTTTCTCCAATTGACTTATTTCGCTAAGCATGATACCCTCTAGTTCCATCCACGTCGTCGCAAATGGCAAGATTTCATTTCTTTTGATGGCTGCATAGTATTCCATTGTGTATATATACCACATCTTCTTTATCCATTTGTCTGTTGATGGACATCTAGGTTCTTTCCATAGTTTGGCTATTGTAGACATTGCTGCTATAAACATTCAGGTGCACATGCCCCTTCGGATCACTACGTTTGTATCTTTAGGGTAAATACCCAGCAGTGCAACTGCTGGGTCATAGGGTAGTTCTATTTTCAACATTTTGAGGAACCTCCATGCTGTTTTCCAGAGTGGTTGCACCAGCTTGCATTCCCACCAACAGTGTAGGAGGGTTCCCCTTTCTCCGCATCCTCGCCAGCATCTGTCATTTCCTGACTTGTTAATTTTAGCCATTCTGACTGGTGTGAGGTGATATCTCATTGTGGTTTTGATTTGTATTTCCCTGATGCCGAGTGATGTGGAGCACTTTTTCATGTGTCTGTTGGCCATCTGGATGTCTTCTTTGCAGAAATGTCTGTTCATGTCCTCTGCCCATTTCTTGATTAAACCCAGCAGGAGAAGAGAAATCATAAAGATCAGAGCAGAAATCAATGAAATAGAAACCAAAAAAACAATAGAACAAATCAACGAAACTAGGAGCTGGTTCTTTAAAAGAATTAATAAGATTGATAAACCCCTGGCCAGACTTATCAAAAAGAAAAGAGAGAGGACCCAAATAAATAAAATCATGAATGAAAGAGGAGAGATCACAACGAACACCAAAGAAATACAGACAATTATAAGAACATACTATGAGCAACTCTACGCCAACAAATTTGACAATCTGGAAGAAATGGATGCATTCCTAGAGACATATAAACTACCACAACTGAACCAGGAAGAAATAGAAAGCCTCAACAGAGCCATAAGCAGTAAGGAGATTGAAACAGTCATCAAAAATCTCCAAACAAACAAAAGCCCAGGGCCAGATGGCTTCCCTGGGGAATTCTACCAAACGTTTAAAGAAGAACTAATTCCTATTCTCCTGAAACTGTTCCAAAAAATAGAAATGGAAGGAAAACTTCCAAACTCATTTTATGAGGTTTTAATTCTTTAAAAATTCACATTAATTTCCTTAAACTTTACTTACATGAAGTTTTGGAATACTTCAGATTTTTGTTGAATATGCATTAAAGTGTGCTGTTGTGTCATACATAACCCTGAGATCAAGATGGAGAAAGAGAAAGAGCTGGATATGGTAACAATGAAATAGTCAAGGGATCAGGTAATATGAGAGGTAAAGCTAGTCATGGGTAATAATCAAGGCAGTGGGCCATAGAGAAATAATGATGTGCAAGTGTCAGAGAAAGGAATGTATCAGGATCCTTTGAGAACAAATGTAGAAATTCACATATTCTTGTGGGCAGAGTAAGAACGAGAGATTCAAAGACCCAGGAAACGTGAGTGCACCAAAATGCAGAGCAAGCCAGCAAGAGGCATCTTAATATGAAGGTATTAAGTAGCTGGTATGAAAAATTTAGGCATGTATAAACTAACAACTGAAGTCACTGGTAGGGTTTAATTTATTTCCTCATATTTTATTTTGTTGGTGTTTTATGGCAGCAGGGACAAATTCTTAAAGAATCTCTATATGTCATTGACTTTCAACTTTGGCTACTCATTTGAATGACCAGAAGAGCTTTAAATTTTACTGATGACTAGGTAACTCCTCTAAAATTCCAAATTAACTTTCCTGAGTGTAGTTTGGGCATATGGAGATTTGGACCCTTTCCAGGTGATTCTGTTATTCCAGGTTGAGGATTTCTATATATGGAAATCTGACCATAACAGAATTGTACACAGGGAAGGGGAGTAAAGGAACCTGTATGCCACTGGTTATCTCTGCATCAATTTCATTTAGGTTATGAAGTAGAATACCTAGGGGATAATTCTAAAAATACAAAAGCCTCAGTCCCACCCCCCACCAATTTAATGGAATCTTAGTGTTGAAGGTAGAACACAAGTAATTATTGTACATACCCCTGTTTAAAATTCCATGCCACAGGTCTCCCTAACACAGCTTCTGTAAACCACTACTACAAATAAAGATTTTGTCTCCTGCTGACTTTCCAGGCTTCTTATGAAAGATAATACTTTGGCCTGCTTAGAACTCATGATTCAGTGCAATTAGTTTCCATATCTACATTAAATAATAACTAATTTCCATTAATTAAGAGCTATATGACAAGGTACTGATAGTCCCTGAAGATTCCAAAAAGTCAAGCCATGGTCCTTGTCCTTAAGCCATCCAACTAGTAGAGGAAAACAAACCATTCTGACAGTGTAGGGGCTGAGTACTCTACTAAAACTGGGCATGTAGGGCTGGCCCAGGCAGAAAGGAAGTCAGCAATGCTGCACAAAGAAACTAGGTGGAAACACTTCATTGGTAGGAGAGATCAGGAGAAGACCCAATCAAATGCGTTACAGAGGTAGGAAAAGAGGCAAACAAACTAGGAAAGTAGACAACACTCTATGTAGTGCAAATTTCAAAGTTCAGGCAACACAAACTGCTTTCTCTGGGGGCTTCATGATATCTCTTGCTTTCCTCCTCCCCTTTGGAGTTTGGGCTAATAGAATATATGCATATTAGTTTGCCACAGGGCACATGAGAGGATCCAAGAAGCAAGACTCTATCTTTTAAGACAACTGTTCTGCCTCTTATTAAAATAAGAGAAGATTAATTTTAATCTCTGATGAATCTGGTTGGCTAATTCTCCCTCTTTGGGTACAAGATTGAATGTGGGTGATCGATGGGGGACAGCGAGAACGGAGATTTTTCTCTCTGTCCTTCTATGACAAAGACCATTAGCAGCTTATTAATATCCATTCTCTACTTCTTCCTTAACAACACAACCCAGGTTTTTTTGAGATTGACAATGCGCTCTGTCTAGAAGCAACATTTTCCAGTCCCATGTTGGGTACTGATATATCCATGGGACAGACTTCTTACTTGTGTGACATTACTGGAAATTGTTGGGCAGAGCGTACAGGAAAGAAAGTTTCCCTGGAAGATTATCATCCTTTAAGGACATACCAGCTTTTATATGTGGCTTTGCTATTTCCACTATCCTGAAACTCAGATGTGAGGATTTTATGCAACGATTTCATGAAACAAATATGAGGGTTAATGGCTTGCGGTATAAATAACAACATGAAGTATGGTACCAATATCAGATAGCCTGTCTTGAGACTATCATTACTAGAAGAAAACACAAATTCCTTAATTTATTTAAACCACTTGTTGTTGTTATTGTTGTTGTTGTTGTTGGAAGGAGTGGTGGAATCTCTGCTGCTTGCAGGAACTTTATAATTTCTAAATGATACTTTTTCCCACAAGGAAAGAATTGACCAAAGTGCCCTTCTCCATAAGGTGAGATTGAAAACTTTGGCTAGGTATAAGTGCTTTTCATTTTACTTAATGATAACCAGTAAAATCCATTGACTTATAAATGCATATGCTACACCAAATTGCAGACCAACCAATAGCTGGAAAAAGCATTTTTTATAATCTAAAGTAAGAAATGGCCCTACAAAAGTCCCCAAATCTGAACGAGATCTCTCAATAAGGGAAACATTTCATTCTTAAACAATACTAATAAGACTAGCTTACCATTTTATGTTAAGTCAACTTCTAAAAGTATTTTGGAGAAAACTCCTTCCAGGTTTTTGCAATTATTAGGTGAATAATTTGCAAAAGGCTGCCCCAGGAAGTGTCCATGAGAGGATGTGCCAATCCCTTAAATGGAAGTGACAGCTGCTGGATAATGCTGGAGTTCTGGCTTATGCCTTCTGCCCACTCACTGTGACAGAGTTGTGATGAGTCACCTTATGCTATGAGCATAGATGCATCCCTTATGAAGAAGAATGGAAAAAATACCAACAATATTTCTTTTTTAAAATCGACTGAGCAGTTGTAAGAAATCTGCACAATTATTCTCACATCTTTTTAAGGAGTTGATCATCACTGTGGACATTTCATGCTTTTAATGGCTTTGGTTTAAAATTAATGACAATCCTCAAGCTCTAATGATAAACTTTACAATAATGTTTTCCACAAGCATTTAGGGATGCAACATTAGCCACTAATCTGACATTACTCAACAGTAACAATATCCCTCTATAGATTCTGAATGCTCAAGGAAAAACAACATCAACAAAAAGCCATTTTTATTAATATGAAAAAGGAATTAAACCTCAGAAGAAATGTTATTTTTCCTGTTGTTTCTTCTAATAGAAAATTTCATTTTATAATGCCTCTGGTATTCAGGTAGAGCTATCAGTCCCAAGAATAGCTGGAGACTGTGGGGTGTGGGTTCTTAAATCAAGATACTGGGTGTGGCTCTGTGGTCCAGTTGTGGGATCCCAACATCACACATTGCAGTTTTAAAAAATGTTCTTCCTAGAGGCAAATGTGTAAATTTGGGATGGCAGCCAATGCAGAATGTTTTTGGTTTTGTTTTTGCTTTAATTTAGTGAAAAATCATTTGGGTTATCTTTCTCTATACTTTGGGAATCACATTTTCCAGATTATTATTCATTCTTTAAAGACCATTGTGATCAGAATACACTACTGAGCCCATATCCTAGGTAACTAAGTCCCCCAACTGAGAAGTAAATTAAAGAATTCCACGACAGTCTCTGTGATATTTTGGATTAGAAGTAGGATTTAATATGTGTGGTGCTTTAACTTGGAAAACCACTGGATAAATTTTATTACTGATAATTTCATCATAGCTGGGAGCAGTGGAAGACCAGGAGTGCCAAGACTGTTTTTCCATATTCTACTCATTTAATGGGATAATATGGCCCTTGTTTCACACATAATAACCATATGAATATCAACAAAGCAGAAAACTCCAATCTGGTTATGCCAGCCCTTCTTATTTAAATATTATTTTCTCTTATACCAACAGGCAAATTTTTATTTTTATTTTTACTAAAGCTAAATGCAACAAAAACTCTTCTCTTTTTTTTGTCACTCATATCTCTTTCTGTCTTAGTATGAACAACATTAATGCTGGAACCTGAGACCCAGAGCCAGGACCATGGCTCAGGAAAATGCCAGTGTATCTGAGATGAGTTAGCATTCACTGACCCCATTTTCCAGACTTCTTTGCAGTTAGATGTGACTAATGCCATTTTTCCTTTCCACCAACCTGTTGCAGATGGTTTTAGTAACCTTGTGAATTATGTGTTCAGATGACGAAGACATGAGATAGAAGAGAAGTGAGTCCCCAAATTGTTAATTGATGCAAAATTGCCTGTCAATTAAGAGCAATAATTTTACTTAATGTGTTCAAGAAATGAACTGGTATTCTTGAGCCTTTATATTTTGGGGGAATTGTTTGCTTTAATAGCTAAAATTATTTAAGTAAACAGAGAAAAGATTTTTGTTATTCTTTTATCTCCATGATACCCCTTTAATTTTGAATGTCCCTCTAGGAAACGTGTCTCTTCATTTCTTATTTGTCTGTATTAAATTTGCCCCCACCTGTGTTTGGGTATCATCAAGGCTTACATACCTCTTACAATAATCCCAGCCTATTTCCTCTCTCAAAATGGACTATCCCTGTCTCGTGTCTTCAGGTATGTTTTTCCTTAAAAGAACAATTAACTAATTCATTCAAATATGTGAATACTTGATTGTGATTTAAAACATTGCCTCTCAAGTACTAATACCTTTATATTTTAAGCAATTCACAATACACTAATTTAAATGAATGACTAACATGAGAAACTTAAGCCGTGGGACCAGTGTTTTCAAGACATACTAGTTTAGGAAGATTTTTGGTCCTTCCTCTCACATCTCATAATGTGTTCTCTATCCAGCTGTGCTCAAGATGAACCTTCAGCCTTCAGCCTGACTGGCCATCAGTTGGTAGCATCAGATTAGGGACTATATCCCCAAAATATCAGTCATATCCTTACCACTACTGTCCTCCCATCTATTCCTTTCCAGGCATGAAATTTGTATTTTCTGGAGATTTGAAAGCGGTATTCACCCAGTACAGCTGTTTATTCCCTATCTGTATCCTCCTTCCTTCCCTGATGCCCTGATGACCCATGAAATAGGAAGCCAGGGTGATTTCACTGGAGAGTGTGGATTGATTTGTGGATTTCCCAACTGAAAAGTCAGTTGGGAAATACTGAAGGCTACATCAGGGTAAACTAAAGTATGTGACTTCATAGTGATTTACCAAATAATGCATGCCCTTCCTATTTTACTCAAGTGTCCTTGATTTATTGGAGAGATATTCAGTGGAGAAAGTCAGGTCCATTAACACAGTAGGTCAGAAGTGTTAATGTGCTCTTCAGAAAGTTTGCCCACACAGCTGCATACAAAGTGGCTATCGTGCAGGTGATTCGTTCCACATAGACGACTGCTCTGGATAGTGCATTCTAAACAGAAAAGAGTCTATAAACCTGGAAATGTCCAATGGCCTATATTATTTTGTTTGAATGCCTACATGGGTCTCAAAACCTGGAAGTATATTGAGTTGTGTTAAAAGAATGCCCGTTCAAGCTATCACTCTGTCCTTCTTTGAGGGTACTTGGTCTGCTTCATAGTGAACTTGTAGAAATGCCGGGGCTGGGAATGCTTGCCAAATGGCCTCCTCTCATCAGGGCCTCTAATATCCAATTCATTTGTATTTGGACCCCATGCATTAGAGCAAATTGCTAAAAATGCCATAAAAAGAGTTATTGTAGGGTTATTGAAGTTCTGATAGGTGATTGATGCCTTAATTAGGCCTGTTAATAGTCTTCATAGTGGTATGTAGTAATAACTAAATAGTCAGGTTGGGATTTAGGGTCACTATATTAGTTTGTTGAGTGCCACTAAATGAGCTTTTCTCTTCAGAACCAAATTATAATTTTATAGCTAACTCATAAACTTAACTCAGCTCAAATACTATTTGAAAGGCTCAGAGAGGTGCTTATTTACCAAGCTTTGAGCCACTAAGTTCTAAGCTGTAAAATTTGAATTCCAGCTATTAGAATCTTAATCTTGACTTGATAATAACTCTTTTTAAAATAATGTTCTACATTTTAGAAAAGCAAATGGTAAATTCTATACTGTAGAGAAAGTTTTAAGTATACATATAATCTAAAGTTGCATTCACTATTTCTGTCAACTTCAAGAGGAAAACTGATAAGTGCTCTCAGTGCTAAGTGTTCCTGTTGAATTAAGCCTAATTCCAATCAGTGAGAGGTACCAAAAAATATGTGGTTTCAAAGGCTCTATAAGAAAAATAAATTCCTTAATATTCGGAATTTAACTTAGGAGAGTCTCTCACTTTTTTAAACCTATACTTACTCTGCTACTATATTTAATTATATATTACCTATAAAAACTTCAATATTTATCACATTATTAACAAAAGAAATGTTTCTTTTCTGTGTGTAAAAAAAGATGAACTTGCTTAAATTCTCATCTATGAATAATGTACTTCAATATTCTGATTTTATTTTTTACTTTGCTCATGAAAGATATTTTCAATAAGACTTTACATAGGTTATGTCACTTGAACCAAATAGTATCTGTGGACAGGTAGGACAGGCATCACTTGCTTCATTTGAGAGAGACAGACAAAAAAATGTCCATGCTTGTCTGAGCCAGCATGCAAATCAGTTGCAGAGTGCCTATTAAATCCAGATGCCTTCATTCCATGCACTAAACCTTTCTGAAACTAATTCTCATAGCATAATGATAGAGTAAGTGAGCTGAATAGGAAGATATAATTAAAAGTGAAGTTTTACAAATATGGTCCCTCTGCTATGCCAATGGAGGCATGATAAAAACTATTCGCCCCTTCAGCACCCAGGGCCCCCTGAGACCTCAGATAAGATTAACTGTGGAGTTCTTCATACCCGTGGAGAACATGGTGTACAAGAGGGTTAACATTTAATGCTATGATCCAGAGGCTGCACTGGCTTCAAATGTAGATGTTGAATCCAAATCAAACAGTGATCTAGAGAAAAGTAGAGGTAGATAAATGAGGAGGTAGATAAAGGTAGGTTAAAATGAAGCAAAACAAAACAAAGCAGGGAAAAGTAAGAGAAAGAAGTTTCAGAGTGAGTGAGTGTTGGATGGGAAGGCTCATGAGACAGTACTCTTAAGTCTGCTGCAGAATTTCATATGCTTGGAGCACATGCCTAAAGAGATGATCATATGCTCTAGGAAGAATCCTCCATGATGATCCATGATCCTTATCAGAGGTTAGAACAGACCCTCAGTGATAGTGTAGAACAAGCTGGCATGTAAGAAAAACCCAAGGTGGTGGTTAGAATATTCATTTAGTCTGATGGTTTGACAAATATAGGCTCAGACTCCATTCACAGTATTGTTTGCATATATTTAGCTCATTTTTACCAGCATTTAATTTAAATCATCTGTGTGCTTAGATACTACAAAAATCTTGTGAGCACTTTGTTTTGGAGAATGACTACTTAGGAGTTGTTCATTTTTAAAATATGATGAATGAATGAATGAATTAGTTTCTTCATTCATTTACCAACAAGTAATTACTGAGTGCTTACCATGGGCCAAGCCAAGCAAAATAAACATGATAGCACAATAGAGGTTCACACAGCCTGTGATCCAGTCCTGAGTCCAGCTCTTGCTTTATGAGTTACCTTAGACAATTCTGAAATACTTGGTACCTTAGTTTCCTCATCTCTAAGACAGGAACAATACTTTACAGGGTTGAACTGAATAGATTTTAAAGACATGAACTGCCTAGAACAGTCTAAATAACTTTAAAATCATTATTATTGGGAAAGAAGATATGTCATATTCCCTGTCCTTAAAGAAAATATAGTTTAATGGGAAACAAGGAAATTATATAGTAGAGTCACATAAACAATTTTTAGGGGTGTGATGTGCATAGGTAGTGACATACTGTCCTAACAGGGCATTCTCCCTCTCAAACAATTATTTTCTGATCACAGGCAGTAGCCTTGACTTCTTTCAGAGCCCAAAGACCTGCACCAGTGCAAGCACAAAGAAGAACACATTAAAGAGGCAGTGGAATTTGACTACTAAAATTTGATTCTGATTCAGGTAGCAGGTGGTAGAATAAAAAAGACATGAACTCAGGTCTAGATTTCAGTTCTTGTTCTAAAAAAGTATCACCTGGTCAACTAAGCATAATTTGATAAACCTTTCCATACACCCTTGCCCATTTTTTTTTCTGGATATTTGTTATCCTGCACAGGGTTTAGTAATCTGCTATAGATTCTCAATAAATGGTGGCTGTTATTTTCATCATTATTTAATATGACAAAATAGATGATACGTATGAAATCTGAACATGTCATTTCTTTGTCTTTCAATACAAGTTCCGTGCCTTTAAGACAGACTTCCAGTGTGTAAGCATGGTCTATAAACCCCTTCTAGACTTCATCCCTGCTTTCATCTTAAGCCTGTTTCATCACTCCTCCCCATCCCCAGATCCCCCACATGGTATTCTGTCACCTCTCCATGACTTTCCTCACGTGCTGTTTTTTTCTGATCGGAGGGTCCTCTTTTTTCAAACTTAAAAAGACTCATTCATAATTTATCTATCCCAAGAAACTTTTGCTCTTGTACCTTTATACAAAATAATGTGGGTGCCCTTCTCTGATTCAAACCACTCATGCTTATAGTCCTCTTGACGTGTTATTGCAATTATTTCTTGACTTTTCTATTTCCTTGCCTCAAATTGAGATAAAAGACTGTCTTTCATACCTGCCTCTTGTTTACCTGTTTACCTATTTAGTTCTAAACAGGCCACATAGAGGTTACTCAATAAATGTTTATGGAATGAATGAATCAGTGAATCCTTGGGAAATGTAAGAGTAAGTAGAAGCAGATTATGAACATAAAAGGTCCTTTAAGTCATTCCAGGGATTTCACAGGAGGATTCTCCATACTTAAGAATATTCCTATAGCTTTGACAAAGAAAAAGAATATTCTTATAGGTTTGGAAAATTTTGCATTCAGAAAGATATATCTAAAAATTCTAGTATAACATGAGTGGCTCTTTCGCTCTGGGGAATAGAGAGGGTTCTGAGATATAAAGTGCATATCTATCATCACCAATTTGTCCTCACTTAGATACTCTGAGCTTTGGGCTTTATAAATATTCTTACTCATTGCAGAGACTCTTCTATTGTCAGGGAGATTTTTAACTTAACTACAAATGAGATCTTTTCCAAATGTAGAATCTACTGCACTGTACATCTAAGGACTCTGATTTCCAATGTTTTTATGAACTGCTCTCCCTCTGGGAAAATTAAAACTATATGTAGGCAACAGTCTGGTTAATTAAACTTAGGAAAAGTAGTTTTTCTCTCTTTTCCTCTCCTTACTTCTGACCCAAATAATTCAGCTGCTTTTTGCTGGAATTTTCCACACAATCGCTTCTCCCTTCTATTTGATTGAGGAGACCTGATCAGCAGGAATTACCACCTTACCCATTTTCTCCTTGTGAAAAAAAAATGGACTTTTTTTAGTTAAAGCTTTCTGATTAAGAATAGCATGAACTCACTCAACCTGATGGTAGGATAAAAGAGAAATTTTTTGATTTGGAGCCTGGAAAACACCCAGGGAAAAAGCTGTGTTTCTCTGTCTTTTACAAATATATTATCTTTCATTCCTCTTTCAATGTGGACATTTCATTAATCCTTTTCTCAGCCAAATGCTTTCTCCTGCTTCTCCGTATAAATACCTTCTCAGTTCAAGTATTAACAGAAACTAGCTACATGCCCTGTTTCAATCCCAGTTTTAAATGCTTGAGACAAAGAAACTAATTATCCCAAATGGGTCAGCTGTCCACCTCAATCAGCTGTAATAATAGGATGACCATGGTCATGGATGACCCTAGACATGGAGGAGTTGATCCTGGTCAAGTCTAAAGGCACGTTATGCATACTTCTTAGGGTAGACCTAACTGACACACTTGCCTATCACACAGAACAGTACTTCCACTCAAAGAATTGGTAGTTAATCTGTAGCTTAACACTGAAAATGAGAGGAAAACAAATCCCCCCCTTCCTTTTTTTAAAGTCAATGCTGTAGACTATCCCATTATGTTCTACTGAATAACATAATTTGATAAACAGCAATAAAATAGTTAAAAAAATAAGGCACAATCTCAGTACTTCTTCAGTACTTCATTTGTATATACAGTCTAGAACTCTCCTCAAGGGAGGCTCTTTTTTTTCTTCTTCTTAAACTAACTTAAAATTATTTGAATATATTTGTCGTATAATGTTCCATTCTTTTCAGATGTGCAACATATTGGTTCAGCTTCTCTATACCTTATATTATGCTCACCACAAGTGTAGCTACCTTCTGTCACTATAAAACAATATGACAGTATCACTGACTATATTCCCTATGCTGTGCCTTTGATTCCCATGACTTCTTCATTCCATAACCAGAAGTCTATACCTCCCACTCTCCTATACCCATTTGCCCATCCCTGCAGTTCTCAGTATTTATAGATCTGCTTCTACTTTTTATTTCTTTGATAAGCAAATATTTATTGATATCTATCAATATACCCAACACTATTCTATTCCCTTTACTTGTAATCAACACATTTAATTCTCATAGAAGTCTGGGTTAGTTATAATTTTATACCATTTATGGGGAAAATCAAGGTACAGAAAGGTTAAGTAATTTATGCAAATCATACAGCTTGCCAGGGGAAGCCAGGATTCACACTGAGGCTGGCTTTGGGGCTCAAGCTAACACCACTGCCTATCTTTCCAACTACCTGTATTAGTCATCTTCAGTTTTCTAGCACCTTAGACATTACTGCTAATGCTAATTCAATAAGTAAAATGTGTATGATAGAATTCTAACCTATCTACTTTAACCATTCACTAAGCTAAATATACTTCCAATGTCTTAGCAAAACAGAGTGATTGTCTGTATTTCTCCTTCCATTATTTGATATATTCCCTTTTATGTCTTTTTGAACTCACAATATAATTATATAATTTTATTAAGTAAGATATAGACTGATTAAATACAATGAAAATAGTTATTTCTATGAAAAGCAAGACAAGTGTTTTGTAAGAACTTAAGAAAGATGAGCTACTATAATAATAGTCTTTCTAAATAGGCTGAGAAAAAATAACATAAAAAATGAGAAAAAATTAATTCCACCAAGTAATAGGCTGATAATAATTGGCAAGAATCTTTAAATTATTGTTGGATTTTGAATATTTTAAAACAGTGAGTACATATTATGTATTATTGATATGATTATGCAAAAAAGATGTTAATTTAAATCAATAGAGAAATGTTTAGGACCCACATAAAAATTGTGAAATAAATATAGATTTATATATTACACAATAAAATAAGATATTCGAAGCAGACATATGTCTGTTTTTAAATTCCATCCTCTCATTTATCTTTTTATGGAAAACCACTTATAGAGTACTTTACCTTATAAACATTACTTTTTTAAAAATTATTAAAATTTGTTTTTAAAGTGTACAACTTAATGGAATCACTGTCATTAGTCATCATGAAGTTCAGAGCATTTTTAACACCTCTAAGAGAAGTCTTCTCCTCATCAGCAGTCACTCCCCTTTCCTACCTCACCTACTCCCTGACAACTATTAATCTACTTTTTTTGTCTCTAAAGATTTGTTTATTCTGGACATATAATATAAATTATGTCATACAGCATGTGGGCTTTTGTGTTTGACTTCACTAAATTATAATATTTTCAAGGTTCGTCCATTTTGTTGTATGTATCAGCACTTACTTCATATGTTCATTATATGGATATACCACAAGTATTGCTTCTACTTTTTTGTTGTTGTTGTTGTTATTCTGGATGAGTCTGCTATAAACGTTTACATACAAGTTTGTGTGTAAATATACCTTCACTTATGTTGAGTGTATACATGGGAAAGGAATTCCTGAGTAGTATGGTGTAATGGTTAGTTTTCTATGTCAGTTTAACCGTAGTATCTAATTATTCAATCCGACATTAATATAGGCTTGCTGTTGCACCTACATTTTATAGGATGTGCTTACCATCTAAAATCAGTTGACTTAAAGGATATTCTTGATAATGTGTCCTTCAGTCAGTCCTTAAGAGAAACACTGAAATTTCTTTCAGAAGAAATTTTGTGTGAAGACAAAAACATCAGCTCCTGCCTGAGAGTTTACAATCTGCCAGATTGGCCTACTGATTCAGATTTGACAGTCCCCACAAGCTTGAAGCCAGTTTCTTTAAGTAAATATACCCATATGTCCAAACGGTTGCATTTCTCCAGAGAAAACTGACTTATTCAGATTTTTGTATGGAAAATTGTTTTGAGGAACAGAATATTAAGGATGAGTTTTCTGCATTGGTTCTGGGTTTTTTGGAATTATCTAATCTGATCAGATTTTAAGGTAGTAATGACTATTTCTAGTGGTAAAAAAAAGCAATATTTGATACTCCTAATGAAATACTTCTAAAAGGTAAGTTTCTGGATAACTATATATTTGAACCTTAAGGCATTTTTGTCAATCTAATGAGTATAATGAGATTGAATAGTTGCTTCTAACTAATGGAGAAAGTAGGGGACATAAAGGATAAGTTCAGGACTTAAAATTTCCAGCTTGAACTTTGCATAAATGACTTGAAAACTTCTATGTCTAACCTGAAAGAAACCCTTATCTCATGCATCTGTAGGGCTGATATTTCTGAAAAGCATATGCAGACTCTTACCTTATTAGTGACTGAATCAGAACACAAATTGAATTCTCAACCTCTCAGGATTCCCGTTAAAGTGAGGACATTGATTGGGAGAAAAATGGGACCTTGAAAATTAAAATAGGAACATATAAAAAGGTTTCAATGAAGCTGGAGACATAAAACCCCTAAATTCTGCTGAGTCTTCTTTGACAGTAGTCTAGCA
This sequence comes from Lutra lutra, assembly GCF_902655055.1. Lineage (NCBI taxonomy): Eukaryota > Metazoa > Chordata > Mammalia > Carnivora > Mustelidae > Lutra > Lutra lutra. The sequence continues at coordinate 101,833,032 of NC_062280.1, forward strand.
CCCCTGTCTGAGGAGTTAATGCCCTCTCTGAGGAGTTTAACTCAGCTTTGCCTGAATAAACTATAGTGAGCTCCCTGAGGGACTGCCTTACAAGACATTACCTCCTCCATCCCTCTTTCCTGCAAGACCTATAACTAGACCCATGCGCCAGTAGGCAGCACAGAAGGGTAAGGTCAGTTGTGTCAGTGACAGATGGATGATACATGAAAATAGTTGTAAGAGTTTCCTAATGTATATGGACAGAAATTCGGAGAATATGTGTGGGAATTAATATTAAAGGTACAGGGTAACAGTAGAATGAAAAAAAAAATGGATCAGGCCAAAGTAATTCATATGGGACCACTAAGCAGAGAATCTGGATTTAGTGTTGCAGCTCAAGGGGTTCGAAGGGGCTCTAACAATTTAATTGATGAGGTGGGTGAAACATGGACCAAAAAGTGACTTAAACTAACTGAGGCTGAAATGCCAAAACAGTCTTGGAATACTGTAGAAGAGATTCAATGGCTTAAGGAGATTGGAACGCTAGAGTGGATTTCTCATGTAAGAACTGGTCACTCATTCTGGAAGGGTCCACCAGTTGTTGGTGGAAGGGTGGAAGGGAAATGTTGGAAGAGTCCAACATTTCACCATTATTGTGAAAAGTAAATTTGTGAGAGGTGCCTGAGCTTCCTTGAAGACTGCTGTGGTTTCTGTCCTCTGTCAGTCAGAAATTACTATGGGAAATGTTGCCCCTGAACTGGGATTATTAGTTGCAGTGAGAGATTGTTAGATGCCAGTGGAAGCACTTAATTGCCAAAAGCGTGTAAATGCCAAAGGCAGGCATGATGGCTTTAAAAGACAGAAAATCAAAGCAACAATCAAAAGTGACTCAGAGACCAAAAATGGTATCCAGTTGATGATGATGTTTCTAGAAAAGAACCAAAAACAAAAATGGATTTATAATCTACCAAAATTTTACTTGATCTTTATAGACAGAAAATTTCTAGGTGAAGTAACAGAAGTTTAACTTGAATCACTGAAACAGCTACAGATTCAGTTTCTACATTGGATCCAGTTTATAAACCCAAAGCCACTTGAGTAAAGGGGGAGGCTGAGTTCACTTAAGGAAGAATCTTACTTCCTTAAAATTGATATTGATATTTATTATTCTGATAATATTTCTCTCAGCATTCCCCAAAGGGACTTACAATCTTTAATTAGGTAGGATTACTGTTCATGAGGGAAGAAGAAATTGACAGACTTTTGTACATACCCATAGTACATACCCTCCCCAATGTCCATATCCCTGCCACCCTCTCCCAACCCCCCCTCCCCCCCATCAACCCTCAGTTTGTTTTGTGAGATTAAGAGTCACTTATGGTTTGTCTCCCTCCCAATCCCATCTTGTTTTGTTAGTTGAGCTAAAACTTTGTCGGTTTTACTTATCTTTAAAACAATGTTGGTTTTGAATTTTTTTTTTTTTTTTTTTGGTTTCTATTGTGTTTATTTCTGTTCTGATCTTTGTTATTTCTTTCCTTTTGCCAACTTTGGCCTAATGTATTATTTTTCTGTTTCTGTAAGATTGTTTGAGATCTTTCTTTTTCCTTAATGTTGCTGTTTATTGCTATAAACATCTCTTTTAGAACTGCTTTTGCTGTATCACCTAAGTTTTGGTATATTATGTTTCCATCTTTATTTGTCCCAAAATATTTTTTGGGGTTTCCTTTTTATTTCTTCTTTAATCCACTGGTTATTCAGGAGACTTTTTGTTTCTTTGTTTTTAATTTTCACATATTGTGAGTTTTCCTCCTGTTACTGATTTCTAGTTTCATGTTATTTGATTAAAAAGAAAAAAAAAAAAACTTTTGTTTTCAATTTATTTTATTTTTTTAAATTTTTATTTAAATTTCAGTAAACATACAGTATAATATTGGTTTCAGGTATACAATATTATGATTAAAAAAGATATTTGATATGGTTTCAGTTTTCTTAAATTTGTTAAGATTTGTTCTGTGGCCTGCCAGATGACCTTTCTAGAGAATTTTCTGTTTGCACTCAAGGATGTATGTTCTGCTCCTATGGTAGAGAATGGTTTCAGTGTCTCTTAGGTCCATCTGATCTAAAGCATAGTTCAACTCCAGTGTTTTCCTATTGATATTTTTCCTGGATAATCTATCCATTGTTGAAAGTGAGATGGGGAGTCTTCTATTATTCTTGCATTGCTGTCTCTTTCTCCTTTTAATTTTTGACATATTATTTAGGTGTCCTGATTAGATACATATATATTTATAATTATAATAAAGATATATCTACATTTATTTTACAATATGACTTTTCTTGTCTTTTTATAGATTTTGATTTAATGTCTATTTTGTTTGGTATCACTGTAGTTACCCTTGCTCTCTTTTGTTTTCTCCTATATAGTTTTCATCTTTCTCCATTCCTTCACTTTGAATTTCTGTGTGCCCTTAAAGCTAAAGTGAGTTTCTCATAGGCAGCATGTATATGTAGCACATAGTTGGGTTTTGTTTTTGTTTAATCTACCTGACCACTCTGTGTGTTTCAACTGCAGAACTTAACCATTTACATGTAAAACAATTATTGGTAGATAAGAACTTACTATTGCCGTTTTTTAAAATTCATTTGCTGTTCTTTTGTTCCTTTCTTCCTCTCTTGCTGTCTTTCTTTTGATTTGATAATTTTTGGCATCATATGCTTTGATTCCTTTCTTCTCTTTTGTATATCTGCTATAGGTTTTTAGTTTGTGGTTATGAAGCTTATAAAAAACATCTTAATATTCTAATAGTCTGTTTTATACTGTTCACAACTTAGTTTTAATAGTATAGAAAAAACACATTTTTGCCCTCACATACTCTGTTTTTGATGTCTCAATTTATAGATTTTTGTATTGTATAACCATTAACAAAATACTATAGCTATAGTTATTTTAAATCATTTTGTCTTTTTTAGTCTTTCTACTAGAGTTAAAAGTAATTTATATGATACCATTACGATATTAGAGTATTTTGAATTTAGATATATATCTACTTGTACTATTGAGTAATATACTTTCATAAGTTTTCGTGTTACTAACTAGCATGCAGCTTAGGCTTCTTACAGATGCTCTTTATCAGGGTGAAGACTTTCCCTTTAATTCCTTTTTCTGAGAATTTTTATTCTCATAAATGGGTATTGGATTTTTAAATTGTTTTTCTCTGTTAATTAACATAATTATAAGATTTTTTTTAGCTTTTTTGATATGGTAGATTATATTATGTGATTTTGAAATGTTTAACCAACCTTGAAATCTAAAAATTATCTTAATCATAATTTTTTTTTTTAATTTTTTTATTTTTTTCAGCATAACAGTATTCATTATTTTTGCACCACACCCAGTGCTCCATGCAATCCGTGCCCTCTACAATACCCACCACCTGGTGCCCCCAACCTCCCACCCCCCACCCCTTCAAAATTCTCAGATCGTTTTTCAGAGTCCATAGTCTCTCATGGTTCACCTCCCCTTCCAATTTATCTTAATCATAATTTTTAATGAACATTTTAGATTTTCTTTGCCAATATTCTGTTAGGTATTTTGCATCTAGATTCACGAGAATTACTGGTCTTTAGACTGTATGCTCAGGATCGCAGAGGAGGACTGTCTTTGTTTACATTTGGTACCAGGGTAATAATAGGCAAATAAAATGACTTGGGCAATGTTCCTTCATTTTCTGTTTTCTGGAAGAGATTGTATATATTTCGTTATTTTTTTCCTTAAATGTTTGGTAGGATTCCCTTGGAGAAAACATGTGCTTGGAGATTTATATTTTGGGAAAATTTTTATTATGAATTTAATTTTCTGAAGGATCTAGGTCCTATTTAGATAGTTTATTTCATTTTGTCTGAGTCTTGGTAGTTTGTGGTTTTTAAGGAATTGATCCATTTCTTCTAACTTGTCAAATTTATGAGTGCAAAGTTGTGTCAAATCTTCCCGTTACCTTTTTAATGGCTCCAGGATCTCTAGTGATAGTCTCCATTTTATCCTGATAGTTGCAAATTTTGTCTTTTCTCTTTTTAGATCTGATTAGAAATTTATCAATTTTACTGACTTATTTCAAAGGACCATCTTTTTGTTTTATTGATTTTCCTCTGTTGTTGCACTATTTTGAATTTTGTTGACTTCTGTTCTTTATTCTTTCCTTCTGGTGGTTTTGAGTTTATTTTTCTTTTTCTAGAGTCTTGTTGTAGAGAATAAGATTATTCATTTGATGACTTTCCTTGTTTCTAATGTAAACGTTTATTTCTATAAATTTATTTCTCATCACTCCTTTAGATACATACTCTTTAAGTTTTGCTATGCCTCTTTTTTCGTTCCTATTCAGTTTTTGTATTTCTAAATTTCCTCTCAGACCCATGGATTATTTAGAAATATGTTTTTATATAAGAAATTCCTACATTCTTATATTTTCCTGTTCTCATTCTATTATTGATTTCTAGCTTGATTCCGGTGTAGCCAGTGAACAGTCTATGTGAGACTTAAATTGTTTTGAATTTGTAAAAAGTCTTTTTATGACCTAGGATATAGTCTATCTTGGTGAATATTCCATGGGTGCTTGAAAAAATGTAATTTGCTGTTACTGGTTAGTGTGTTTTTATACATGTCAGTTAGTCTGTTTGTTGACTGTGTTGTTCAGATCTATATTCTTGCCAATTTTATAATAGTTCTATCATTTGTTAAGAGGTGGATGTTGAAGTCCCTGACTATAATCATGCCTATTTTTCATTATAGCATTATCAGTCTTCACTTTATGTATCCTGAGTCTCCATTATTGGGTATATATACATTTAGAATTGTTAGATTTTCTTGGTGGGTTGGATCAATCCATTTATCTCATATAATGTATCTTTCTGTCTCTAACAATGCCCTCCACCCTAGAAATTACTTTATTTGTATTGATATGGCTCCCCTTCCTTTTTTTTATTAATGTTTGCATGTATATCTCTTTCCATCCTTTTACATTCAATCTACCTATTTTTTTTTAAGATTTTTTATTTATTTATTTGACAGACAGAGGTCACAAGTAGGCAGAGAGAGGAAGAAGCAGGCTCCCTGCTGAGCAGAGAGCCCCATGTGGGGCTCAATCCCAGGACCGTGGGATCATGACCTGAGCCGAAGGCAGAGGCTTTAACCCACTGAGCCACCCAGGCACCCCAGTCTACCTATGTTTTTGAATTTGAAGTGACTTACTTGTAAGTCACACTGAATGTGAGATTTGTCCTCTTCCCCTCAGTTTATTGGCATGATATCCAGAGACTTCTGATAGAGACAAAAAGATCTGCTTTCCCTGATGCTCTCTGCCAAACACAACTGAATACCCTAATAAGACTAGACTAGTAAGGTATGTTATGTTTTGTTTATCAACCCTGCCAGTTTTAGTCTTTTAATTGATGTATTTAGAAAAGTTACTTTTAGGGTAAATTGATACAGTACAGCATAAGTCTGTTACTTGATTATTTGTTTCTTCTGGTACTTCTTCCTCTGTTTTGTTTTCTTGCTTTTTCTGGGCTACTTATATTGTCTAAGTCCTGTTTTTGGGTGTATATATTTGTATAATTTTTGTGATGGCTCCCATGTATATTAAAATATACATATATAATTTATAATAGTCCTCTGGTAGCAACACTTTGAAGGAAGTATGGAAATGGCATTTCCAGTTAGGTCCTTTTACCTTCTTACCTTTTAAATATCATGATCTTGGATATCAAATATTTTGTTTCAATCATCAAATATGATTTATAAAATCATAAGTGATAGGATAGTCTATTGTATGCACTCATATCTCTGTTCTTCTGTTTTTCCTTCTTCCTTCCTGATGTCTTAAGATTTCTTTCATTTATCATTTTCTTTCTTTTAAAGAACTTCCATTAGCCAGTTTTTAAGGACAAGTCCGCTAATGACAAAACTCTCTTTTTGTTTTCATTCTTTGGAGAATGCTGTTTTTCTTCTTCCTTCATTACTGAAATATAGTTTTACCAGTTATAGGATTTGTGACAGTTTTTTTCTTTCAGCACTTAAAAAATATCAGTTTACTTTCTCCTGGCTTCCATGATTTTATATGAGAAATCCATTGTCACTTAAATTTGAATTCTTCTATCGAAAATATGTTACTTGTCTCTGGTTGCTTTCAAGATTTTTCTTTAAGTTTTCAAAAGTTTAGGTATCACGTAACTTGACAAAGATTTCTTTCAGTTTATCTTGATTAATGTTTACTGAGATCCTGGGATTTATAGGTTATGTCTTTCACCAAATTTGGAGATTTTTCTATTATTTCTTCAAATCAATCAGCCCCAGTCTTTTTTACGTATCATGAAAATATGAATGTCGGACCTTTTGTTTTTATCCCAGAAGTCCTTGAGGCTTTATTATTTTTTTTCAGTCTTTATTCTCTGTGATATTTAGATTGGGTGAATCCTATTGTTTTCATTTTCAAGCTAATAGAATCTGTCTTTTGTTATCTCTATTATTGAGGCCATCCAGTGAGTTTCTTTCTATATTGTATTTTTCAGTTCTAAAATTGCTATTTGTTTCTTTTTTTAAAAAATAACTTCACCTCATTGCAGAAATTTTATATTTTTTGTTTGTTTAAAAAGAATTGTAGTTGTTGAAACATTTTTGTTATGGATATTTAAAAAAATCTTGTTTGATAATCCCAATATTTGATTCACCTTGGTGTTAATATCATTCAATTGTCTTTTCATATTGAAATTGTGATTTTCTTAGTTCTCGGCATAACAGGTTGTTTTTTATTTTATTTTTTGTCATGTTTTGTTTTTGTTGTTGTTTTAATTTACCCTGGGCATTTTATCTATTATGTTAGGAGACTGGATATTATTATGAGTCTTTTATTTTAGCAGTGTTCAGCTATTTAGATAGCTTTGGGGGGCTGTGTTTCTAATGTCAGTTTAATTTTCAGAGCCTTGGTAGTATTATTTTTGTCTGTTTGGTTAATCTACTGCCACTGGGGTTCCCAATAGTTCTTACTGACTTCCCTATGTCTGGCAGCAGGATGTCTCTCAGTGAAGGAGCGAATGTGGTAGGATTCATCCACTGTCCTCCCCTCTTCTCACCTGTACTCTTCTGATGTTTCTGGAAGGGGAAGGAGGGTCTCTGACCCACAGAGACAAAGATGATTTCCAACCCAGGTCACTCTCTCCAGATAATTCTCTCCTACCTGCTCTATTTGTCCTCTTTTTTTTTTTTTTTTTTTTTTTTAAGATTTTATTTATTTATCAGAGAGAGAGAGGAAGAGAGAGCGAGCACAGGCATACAGAGTGGCCGGCAGAGGCAGAGGGAGAAGCAGGCTCCCTGCCGAGCAAGGAGCCCGATGTGGGACTCGATCCCAGGACTCTGGGATCATGACCTGAGCCGAAGGCAGCTGCTTAACCAACTGAGCCACCCAGGCATCCCTATTTGTCCTCTTTTTATATCAGTATCTCTTAGAGGAAAAGGAGAAGTCTCATGCCTAGCAAGGGAGCGTGCCTCCACTGGTAGCTTACTTCTGGCAGGAATCTCAAATAACTCTCCTTGTTGGCAGTGCTGTCCAGTTCACCTGTTGTTGTCAGAAGGACTTCCTCCTCTCTGGGAGAAGAATGAGCTATTTTTTGTTGCTACATCAAACAATCAAACATGAGTAAATGATATGTCTGGGGACTTCCCATGTTGGGTGGGAAGATGCAAAGTGCCTGTCACTGTGATGTTCCTCTCATTCTGGGATCCCAAACCAGATTGCACTTTTCTTACCCCCTCTGAGAATTTTCATTTGTTGTTTCTTGAGTCGATTACAGGGTTTTCAGTTGTGCTTAGGAGAATGGGGCAAGAAAAGCAGATCTATACCCTTTACCCTATCAGAATTCTCTGGATAGTGTTCTAATAAACTGAGGGAAACAGGACAAATCTCACATTCAGTGTGAGTGAATACAATGTAAAGAAGTCTGTAATAGCAAGTTTTATGTGCCAGGAGAAAATTTTTATATTTTGTGTATCACAGAATATTATTCCTGAGAAACATTTATTAAATTTTCCACTTATTGAAAGCCTATACAGGGGCGCCTGGGTGGCTCAGTGGGTTAAGCCGCTGCCTTCGGCTCAGGTCATGATCCCAGAGTCCTGGGATCGAGCCCCACATTGGGCTCTCTGCTCAGCAGGGAGCCTGCTTCCTCCTCTCTCTCTGCCTCCCTCTCTGCCTACTTGTGATTTCTCTCTGTCAAATAAATAAATAAAATCTTAAAAAAAAAAAAAAAAGAAAACCTATACAGTTTTAAAATGACTCTGATTTCAAGGTGTTTATACCTTCACATAGAAGAGAAATTCGTGTTGTTACTCTGCCCAAGGAATGTTGTCATCTTCATGCCAGAACTTAAGGACTTTCATTGATATAGAAGAATAATGAAATTAGAATAAAAGAAAAATGATGGGATGACTTTTAATTAATAATTGCACAATTGGTAAGGTATTAGAGAAGGAGGATGGAGCCATACCAACACTCCTAACTTGGAGGTGGAAACCAGCCAAAGGACCAGCCAAAGGACAGGCAAACAGAAGAAGGAAATGCACGTGATAAGGGAGCTGCTGGATACAGTGGTAGCAAGGTTTTCAGTCAGAGTACCAAACACCAGTTTTTCATGTGGTAGATTTTCATCAGGGAATGTGCTGAAAAATATCTCCACAACTATTAACATAGTTAGGGCCACAATAAACAAGCTTGACTTAAGAAGAACTCTTTGGGTTCATGGAAAGCCACATTAAGTCAAGACAAAGTCCTTACCCTGAAAAATCAGAACTTTTGTTTATCTAAAATAGTTTCTCTATAAAACCAAGAAAATAATTAGGCTATTTCTGATTTGTATACTCACACATACAACAAAGCACAGGGGAAATTGATTGTATAGTCATGAAGAAGCAATAAAATGAGATTTCTAGAAATGAATAAAGCTTACTAATATGATTGTTAAGAAAATTAAGAACAGTTTGGATACTGCAGAAAATCAAATAATGGCTATAGATTCTGGATTCTGAAGGCCTAAGATGCATTTATTTGCATGTTGATTGGCATGGAAGGAAGAAAGGCAGGTAGAAGTGAAGGGAGAGATGAAGGGGATGAAAGGGATAGGCAAAGAGACAGAGACATATAATTATGGTATGGATCTTAACAGGCTGAGAGAAGTTTTGTTTTGTTTGTTATGTTCTTTTCTTTTGTTCTGTCACTGTGCTGTCATTTTATCCCTACAAAATGGGATAACCCTAACAGTTTGTTGAATTAGGTTACTGAAATTACTTGAAAGTGCAAGAGCGGGAAGAGGACATGCCAGGATAAGTAACTATAGGAGGAGGTCCAGAACGAAGACTACAGAAAGGGAGATTATTTACTAAAATAATAAGGGAGAAGGATTTTTTGTCAGTCAGGGTCTAATCAGGAAAAGAAAATCCACTTTCAGAGTTTACAGTAGATGCGACTTATTGCAGGAGTTGGTTGTACCTATCATGGAGGAATTAAGGAGCCAAATGGACAGTGAGTTCACACTAGTAACAGACTGGCAACATCAGGAAACACTATGCTCTCAGGCAGAGAGACAGGATGAAAAGATGACTTACCAGAGCCCACTGCCATGTAGTAGAAGCTGGAATCATTACAAGCCTGCCTGGTAGGAGGTGGAGGAACTGAGGAGGGTCCACCACTGAAAAAGAAGATGCCTAAATCCAAATAGTATCTTGGAGCAAAGAATGGCAACACAGACTATGTTTAGCATTGGCTAAGTGATGGGAGGATTCAGGGATGCTAATGAAGGTGCTGTTAAAAATTTGTCATTTATGCAGACTGCATAGAGAGTCAGCTGACTTAAAAAAATGAAAAAAATAGTAAAAAGGAAAAGAAAGGTAAAGAGAAAAAACAATTAATGTGTCTGTCACATCAAATGTGACTTTGGGTATAGTTCACTGGAGTGGCTTAGATGGGAATCAGATTATTAGAGGTTCAAGTAGATACAGCTTGCAATGTATAGGCTGCAGATGACCACCAGTTGATCCATAAATTAGAAATGAATGCAAGAAGAGAATAAGAGAGTAATTGGGAGTATTTATAAAAAATGAGTAATTTTTTTTTCAGTATAGTAGAAGTTAAGCCTATATTCAGTAAATTGAAGGAAATAACAAATTTCCACTGACAGGTAAGTAAGGGAACCATTTATAATTTTGTTTAAAAAGTAGTTTCAGTCACCTATCTACATACCCTCTATGTTGTTGAAGGTTTTATGTGTTTATTTGAGAAATAGAGAGCTAGTGAAAGAGAGCCTGCGCAAGGAGTTTGGGGAGAGGGAGAAGTGTGTCCCCCGCTTAGCAGGGAGCCTGATGTGGGACTCATTCCCAGGCCCCTGGGATCATGACCAGAGCTGAAGGCAGATGCCCAACGTACTGAGCCACCCAGGCACACCACACCATCTATTTTGATTCAGCTCATTTTAAATGTTAACATAAAATGTGTAGTACTGAAATCAAGATATTTATGAGACCTTATAGAAATTTTACAGGTACAACCTTGGCAGCTGCATCTCCAAACATCCTAGCAAGAACACCATGCTACTCCCTGGGAACGTTTCCAAGCACAGTCTTACAGTAGCAGTTGTGGAAACTGGGAAGCAAGATCCCAAACTCACAATGAGGGCAATGTGCTGTCAAAGAGAATAAAAGCAAATGATGTACCGGTGACTTTAGCATAGACAGCCATGTGCTTACATCTGGGAAACAGTCCAAAGGACAGGTCCTGAAGAGACACATAGCACTGGCAATGGACTGGGCAGATAATCATGCAAGCTCAGTGAGTCTATACCACTTAAAATTTAGAGCAACTCAAGGGAGAAAACTCTAACAAGGAAACCACTGTAATAATTGAGCCATAATTATTAGCATTCTAAAGAGAACATTAAAATTAAACCCAGTGTACTGTATCTGTTCTCTTTTAAAAATGGGACACCCTGTGAAGAGAAAGAACTCTGAGTAAAAAGTCATCTCGATTATAATGAAAACAAAGTAATATTGGAAATCTGGAGGTCAGGTGAGGTGTGGTAAGGTCATCTTACTTCAATATCTTGACATAATTTAGAAGACTTGGCTATTTCTTGTCTAGAAACTCACAGCATTGGAAAGAGTGAGTCATATTTAAATTTCTGGGGATCCCATTCTGTATTATTTGGCTTGGGCTGCCATAACAGAATGCCATAACTTAGGTGGCTTAAATGCCAAATGTTTATTTCTCATAGTTCTGGAGGCTGGAAGTCCAAGATCAAGATGCCAGTCAGTCTGGTTTCTGGTGAGAGCTTTCTTCCTGATTCACGGATGGAGACTTCTTACTGTGTCCTCACATGTCAGAGACAGAGACAAGAGACAGGCAGACAGAGAGAGAGAGGGAGACCTTCTTGTAAGGTCACGGATCCTATCAGATTAGGAGTCCACCCTTACGTTTCTACTTAACCTAATTATAACCTAAAAGCCCTGTCTTCAAATTGGATGTTAGAGCCTCAATATACCAATTTTGGGGTGACACAATTAATCCCATGGCACATTCTAATAGTTTATTTGAGTCAAAGTCTAGCATCACCTATGAAGCCCATTATATGTGGCCTAGTCCTGGGTCTATTCTCTATCCACATTTCTATCCACTCTCTTTAAGCATCCTAAGCACTTGTTATTTCTTGAAATACTAAATATAGTCTCTTACTGGGGCCTTTATATGCAGTTCTTCCTCTGACTGCTTACATACTACTTCCGTGCTTGGCTTCTACTCTTCAGTCAGCTCTCTGTTCAAATGTTGTCTCCTTCAGTTTTTTAGGTACTTATTGTACACTTTCATCAATAGATTGTAAATTCAGTGAGGAGATACACTGTTTTGTTACTGTTTATTCTATAGTAATTACTCAATTAATTAATTAACTCAGTTAATTAATTGGTTAACTCAATTAATTAATTGCTGAGTGAATGAACGAATCTTGAATCAAGTCAAGAATTTAAAAAGCTTGGGAACCACCCCTATTTTAATTGTGTGCCAAGGAGGAAAAGAATGTCTAGCCTTCTCATTTGTTTATCAGTAAAAATCTCTTGGACCTAAGAGCCACTCATGAAGAAGGGTATGCCCTCCCCCCACTCTGGCTCTTCCAGTTCAGCACACATTCATGAATACACATTTCTGACTCCTTTTTAGATATCCGGTGTAATCAATAAGCCATGGGAGTACACACTGTTACTCACTCACATCTCCGGTTTGGAGTATGCTTTCCTAAAAGCATTATGGGATGGCATTATAAAAGGATACTCTAAAAGGGGGTCAACACTTAACAGTCTCATGTCAGGAAGTCCCAAATTCATTATACCAAACAGTTAAAAAGCAAAACAAAACAAAGCATTAAAAACAGCTCAATAAGGAGGAGTCAAGATGGCGGAGAAGTAGCAGGCTGAGACTACTTTGGGTAGCGGGAGATCAGCTAAATAGCTTATCTAAAGATTGCAAACACCTACAAATCCAACGGGAGATTGAAGAGAAGAAGAACAGCAATTCCAGAAACAGAAAATCAACCACTTTCTGCAAGGTAGGGCTGGCGGAGAAGTGAATCCAAAGCGACGGGAAGATAGACCGCGGGGGGAGGGGCCGGCTCCCGGCGAGCTGCGGAGCAACGGAGCAAAATCAGGACTTTTAAAAGTGTGTTCCGCTGAGGGACATCGCTCCAGAGGCTTAACTGGGGTGAAGCCCAGGCGGGGTCAGCGCGGCCTCAGGTCCCGCAGGGTCGCAGAAGGATCGGGGGTGTCTGAGTGTCGCAGAGCTTACCGGTATTAGAACGGGGAAGCCGGCTACAGAGACAGAGCCGAGGAGTGACTCTCAGCTCGGGGTTGCCTTGAACCGGTCGCAGGCTTGGTCAGCTCGGAGCGCGGCCGGAGGCCAGGGTGACGGGAGTCACTGGGCGCTGTTCTCTGAGGGCGCACTGAGGAGTGGGGCCCGGGCTCTCGGCTCCTCCAGGCCGGAGACCGGGAGGCCGCCATCTTTATTCCCGTCCTGCGGAACTCTACAGAAAGCGCTCAGGGAACAAAAGCTCCCGAAAGCAAACCCGAGCGGATTACTCAGCGCGGCCCCGGGTAAGGGCGGTGCAACTCCGCCTGGGGCAAAGACGCTTGAGAATCACTACAACAGGCCCCTCCCCCAGAAGATCAACGGGAAACCCAGCCAGGACCAAGTTCACCTAACAAGGAGAGCGGCGGAATTCCAGAGGAGAAGAAAGCAAAGCACGGAACTCATGGCTTTCTCCCCATGATTTTTTAGCCTTGCAGTTAATTTAATTTTTTTTTCTTTTTCAATTTTTTTTTTCTTTTTCTCTTCTTCTGCTAAATTTTTTTTAACTTTTACCGTTTTCTTTTTTTAACATTTTTTAAATAGTTTATCTAATATATATATTTTTTTCCTCTTTTTATATTTTTTCTTTACCGGCTTTTTTTTTTTTAATAGTTTCTTTTTTTTTTCTTTCTTTCTGAACCCCTTTTTATCCCCTTTCTCCCCCCTCACAATTCGGGATCTCTTCTGATTTGGCTAAAGCATATTTTCTTGGGGTTGTTGCCACCCTTTTAGTATTTTACTTGCTCCTTCATAAACTCTTATCTGGACAAAATGACAAGGCGGAAAAATTCACAACAAAAAAAAAGAACAAGAGGCAGTACCAAAGGCTAGGGACCTAATCAATACAGACATTGGTAATATGTCAGATATAGAGTTCAGAATGACGATTCTCAAGGTTCTAGCCGGGCTTGAAAAAGGCATGGAAGATATTAAAGCAACCCTCTCGGGAGATATAAAAGCCCTTTCTGGAGAAATAAAAGAACTAAAATCTAACCAAGTTGAAATCAAAAAAGCTATTAATGAGGTGCAATCAAAAATGGAGGCTCTCACTGGTAGGATAAATGAGGCAGAAGAAAGAATTAGCGATATAGAAGACCAAATGACAGAGAATAAAGAAGCTGAGCAAAAGAGGGACAAACAGCTACTGGACCACGAGGGGAGAATTCGAGAGATAAGTGACACCATAAGACGAAACAACATTAGAATAATTGGGATTCCAGAAGAAGAGGAAACAGAGAGGGGAGCAGAAGGTATATTGGAGAGAATTTCCCCAATATGGCAAAGGGAACAAGCATCAAAATTCAAGAGGTTCAGAGAACCCCCCTCAAAATCAATAAAAATAGTTCCACACCCCGTCACCTAATAGTAAAATTTACAAGTCTTAGTGACAAAGAAAAGATCCTGAAAGCAGCCCAGGAAAAGAAATCTGTAACGTACAATGGTAAAAATATTAGATTGGCAGCAGACTTATCCACAGAGACCTGGCAGGCCAGAAAGAGCTGGCATGATATATTCAGAGTACTAAATGAGTAAAACATGCAGCCAAGAATACTATATCCAGCTAGGCTATCATTGAAAATAGAAGGAGAGATTAAAAGCTTCCAGGACAAACAAAAACTGAAAGAATTTGCAAATACCAAACCAGCTCTACAGGAAATATTGAAAGGGGTCCTCTAAGCAGAGAGAGACCCTAAAAGTAGTAGATCAGAAAGAAACAGAGACAATATACAATAACAGTCACCTTACAGGCAATACAATGGCACTAAATTCATCTCTCTCAATACTTACCCTGAATGTTAATGGGCTAAATGCCCCAATCAAAAGACACAGGGTATCAGAATGGATAAAAAAACAAAACCCATCTATATGTTGCCTACAAGAAACTCATCTTAAACCCGAAGACACCTCCAGGTTTAAAGTGAGGGGGTGGAAAAGAATTTACCATGCTAATGGACATCAGAAGAAAGCAGGAGTGGCAATCCTTCTATCAGATCAATTAGATTTTAAGCCAAAGACTATAATAAGAGATGAGGAAGGACACTATATCATACTCAAAGGAACTATCCAACAAGAAGATCTAACAATTTTTTAAATATCTATGCCCCTAACGTGGAAGCAGCCAACTATGTAAACCATTTAATAACAAAATCAAAGAAACACATCGACAAGAATACAATAATAGTAGGGGATTTTAACACTCCCCTCACTGAAATGGACAGATCATCCAAGCAAAAGATCAACAAGGAAATCAAGGCCTTAAATGACACACTGGACCAGATGGACATCACAGATCTATTCAGAACATTTCATCCCAAAGCAACAGAATACACATTCTTCTCTAGTGCACATGGAACATTCTCCAGAATAGATCACATTCTTGGTCCTAAATCAAGTCTCAACCGGTATCAAAAGATTGGGATCATTCCCTCCATATTTTCAGACCACAATGCTCTAAAGCTAGAACTCAATCGCAAGAGGAAATTTGGAAAGAACCCAAATACATGGAGACTAAACAGCATCCTTCTAAAGAATGAATGGGTCAACCAGGAAATTAAAGAAGAATTGAAAAAATTTATGGAAACAAATGATAATGAAAACACAACGGTTCAGAATCTGTGGGACACAACAAAGGCAGTCCTGAGAGGAAAATATATAGCGGTACAAGCCTTTCTCAAGAAACAAGAAAGGTCTCAGGTACACAACCTAACCCTACACCTAAAGGAGCTGGAGAAAGAACAAGAAAGAAACCCTAAACCCAGCAGGAGAAGAGAAATCATAAAGATCAGAGCAGAAATCAATGAAATAGAAACCAAAAAAACAATAGAACAAATCAACGAAACTAGGAGCTGGTTCTTTGAAAGAATTAATAAGATTGATAAACCCCTGGCCAGACTTATCAAAAAGAAAAGAGAAAGGACCCAAATAAATAAAATCATGAATGAAAGAGGAGAGATCACAACAAACACCAAAGAAATACAGACAATTATAAGAACATACTATGAGCAACTCTACGCCAACAAATTTGACAATCTGGAAGAAATGGATGCATTCCTAGAGACAAATAAACTACCACAACTGAACCAGGAAGAAATAGAAAGAAAGCCTGAACAGACCCATAACCAGTAAGGAGATTGAAACAGTCATCAAAAATCTCCAAACAAACAAAAGCCCAGGGCCAGACGGCTTCCCGGGGAATTCTACCAAACATTTAAAGAAGAACTAATACCTATTCTCCTGAAACTGTTCCAAAAAATAGAAATGGAAGGAAAACTTCCAAACTCATTTTATGAGGCCAGCATCACCTTGATCCCAAAACCAGACAAGGATCCCAACAAAAAAGAGAACTACAGACCAATATCCTTGATGAACACAGATGCAAAAATTCTCGCCAAAATACTAGCCAATAGGATTCAACAGTACATTAAAAGGATTATTCACCACGACCAAGTGGGATTTATTCCAGGGCTGCAAGGTTGGTTCAACATCCACAAATCAATGTGATACAACACATTAATAAAAGAAAGAACAAGAATCATATGATACTCTCCATAGATGCTGAAAAAGCATTTGACAAAGTACAGCATCCCTTCCTGATCAAAACTCTTCAAAGTGTAGGGATAGACGGCACATACCTCAATATTATCAAAGCCATCTATGAAAAACCCACCGCAAATATCATTCTCAATGGAGAAAAACTGAAAGCTTTTCCGCTAAGGTCAGGAACACGGCAGGGATGTCCGTTATCACCACTGCTATTCAACATAGTACTAGAAGTCCTAGCCTCAGCAATCAGACAACAAAAGGAAATTAAAGGCATCCAAATCGGCAAAGAAGAAGTCAAACTCTCACTCTTCGCAGATGATATGATACTCTATGTGGAAAACCCAAAAGACTCCACTCCAAAACTGCTAGAACTTGTACAGGAATTCAGTAAAGTGTCAGGATATAAAATCAATGCACAGAAATCAGTTGCACTTCTCTACACCAACAACAAGACAGAAGAAAGAGAATTTAAGGAGTCCATCCTATTTACAATTGCACCCAAAACTATAAGATACCTAGGAATAAACCTAACCAAAGAGGCTAAGACTCTATACTCAGAAAACTATAAAGTACTCCTGAAAGAAATTGAGGAAGACACAAAGAAATGGAAAAATGTTCCATGCTCCTGGATTGGAAGAATAAATATTGTGAAAATGTCTATGCTACCTAAAGCAATCTACATATTTAATGCAATTCCTATCAAAGTACCACCCATTTTTTTCAAAGAAATGGAACAAATAATCCTAAAATTTATATGGAACCAGAAAAGACCTCGAATAGCCAAAGGAATATTGAAAAAGAAAGCCAAAGTTGGTGGCATCACAATTCCGGACTTCAAGCTCTATTACAAAGCTGTCATCATCAAGACAGCATGGTACTGGCACAAAAACAGACACATAGATCAATGGAACAGAATAGAGAGCCCAGAAATGGACCCTCAACTCTATGGTCAACTCATCTTCGACAAAGCAGGAAAGAATGTCCAATGGAACAAAGACAGCCTCTTCAATAAATGGTGCTGGGAAAATTGGACAGCCACATGCAGAAAAATGAAATTGGATCATTTCCTTACACCACACACGAAAATAGACTCAAAATGGATGAAGGATCTCAATGTGAGAAAGGAATCCATCCAAATCCTTGAGGAGAACACAGGCAGCAACCTCTTCGACGTCAGCCGCAGCAACATCTTCCTAGGAACATCACCAAAGGCAAGGGAAGAAGGGCAAAAATGAACTTTGGGGATTTTATCAAGATCAAAAGCTTTTGCACAGCAAAGGAAACAGTTAACAAAACCAAAAGACAACTGACAGAATGGGAGAAGATATTTGCAAATGACATATCAGATAAAGGGCTAGTGTCCAAAATCTATAAAGAACTTAGCAAACTCAACACCCAAAGAACAAATAATCCAATCAAGAAATGGGCAGAGGACATGAACAGACATTTCTGCAAAGAAGACATCCAGATGGCCAACAGACACATGAAAAAGTGCTCCACATCACTCGGCATCAGGGAAATACAAATCAAAACCACCATGAGATATCACCTCACACCAGTCAGAATGGCTAAAATTAACAAGTCAGGAAATGACAGATGCTGGCGAGGATGCAGAGAAAGGGGAACCCTCCTACACTGTTGGTGGGAATGCAAGCTGGTGCAACCACTCTGGAAAACAGCATGGAGGTTCCTCAAAATGTTGAAAATAGAACTACCCTATGGCCCTGCAATTGCACTGCTGGGTATTTACCCTAAAGATACAAACGTAGTGATCCGAAGGGGCACATGCACCCGAATGTTTATAGCAGCAATGTCTACAATAGCCAAACTATGGAAAGAACCTAGATGTCCATCTACAGACGAATGGATAAAGAAGAAGTGGTATATATACTCAATGGAATACTATGCAGCCATCAAAAGAAATGAAATCTTGCCATTTGCGACAACGTGGATGGAACTAGAGGGTATCATGCTTAGCGAAATAAGTCAATCGGAGAAAGACAACTATCATATGATCTCCCTGATATGAGGGAGAGGAGATGCAACATGGGGGGTTGAGGGGGTAGGAGAAGAGTAAATGAAACAAGATGGGATTGGGAGGGAGACAAACCATAAGTGACTTTTAATATCACAAAACAAACTGAGGGTTGATGGGGGGAGGGGGTTGGGAGAGGGGGTGGGGTTATGGATATTGGGGAGGGTATGTGCTATGGTGAGTGTTGTGAAGTGTGTAAACCTGGCGATTCGCAGACCTGTACCCCTGGGGATAAAAATATATGTTTATAAAGCTGTAAAAAAAAAAAAAAAAAGAAAGAAAGAAAGGATGAATACCCAAGTTTTGTAGCAACATGGACGGGACTGGAAGAGATTATGCTGAGTGAAATAAGTCAAGCAGAGAGAGTCAATTATCATATGGTTTCACTTATTTGTGGAGCACAACAAATAGCATTGAGGACAAGGGGAGATGGAGAGGAGAAGGGAGTTGAGGGAAATTGGAAGGGGAGGTGAACCATGAGAGACTATGGACTCTGAAAAACGATCTGAGAATTTTGAAGGGGTGGGGGGTGGGAGGTTGGGGGCACCAGGTGGTGGGTATTGTAGAGGGCACGGATTGCATGGAGCACTGGGTGTGGTGCAAAAATAATGAATACTGTTATGCTGAAAAAAAAAAAAAAGAAAAAATTAAAAAAAAAAAAAAAACAGCTCAATAGGGGCGCCTGGGTGGCTCAGTGGGTTAAGCCGCTGCCTTTGGCTCAGGTCATGATCTCAGGGTCCTGGAATCGAGCCCCGCATTGGGCTCTCTGCTCAGCAGGGAGCCTGCTTGCTCCTCTCTCTCTCTCTGCCTGCCTCTCTGCCTGCTTGTGATCTCTGTCTGTCAAATAAATAAATAAATAAATAAATCTTAAAAAAAAAGATTAAAAAAAAAACAGCTCAATAATCTTGGTTGTAAAAAGCATAGTTTGGTCTTAGGCTAGTTTTGGTTAAAAAAAAACAATTTACCAGAAACCTGTTAGCAAACCTGAATCTACTGATGATCCCTCCTATCCTCTTTGGATGGTATCAACATTCTTGATGACAGTAGGGAGCAGTAAGATCAATCAAGGTAGCAGGTTGACACATTTATAGAAGCCCCAGACAGTTTACACCAGCCACTGTTCTAGAGGAATGGCTCAGTCTTCTCTCAGTCTTAGCATTCCTTTCCTATGCTGCAGTGGCCACCAGGTAGAATATGAGGCCATATACACAGGTGATGCTATGCTATTTAAAATATCAAAATGCAGTAACTATTCTTTTTTTCTTTTTTTGGTGAGAGAAAAAGCATGAGCCCCGGGGTTGGAAGGTGGGTAGGCAGAGGGAGAAACAGAGCAACTCCTCACTGAACAGAAAGTACAATGCAGGGCCTGATCCCAGGACTCTGATATCTTGACCTGAACCAAAGGCAGACTGAGCCACTTAGCCGACTAAGCCACTCAGGTGCCCCTGAATGCAGGAACCATTCTTAACTTACAAACTCAGTATACTTACTCTTATTTACAATCTAAAGCTCATCCTCCTCTCATTTCTTGCTTCTCATTTCTCAAGACAACAAGCAAGCAACCTTTCACAATTTCTTAGACCTCCATAATCATGACATATAGGTAGCTCAACCCAAACGTGCTGTTTATTTCAGTTGCATATGACATTTCTTTTTACAATATATTTGACATGAGAAAGCAGTTATAAAAATGCACACTTGGAGTATCCTTTTTCAATTTAACCAAGTTTGAATCCCATTTGAATAGAATTGAGACATCTTATTTATCTTATATCTGTCAGCCAGCTATGTAAACTCATTTCTTTTCCCATTAACCAAAGTAATTTCAATAGAACATTTTGAATCACCCAAGTAGTTATGTCCATGTGCTCACCTCACATAAGGTTGCCAGTTTTTAAACAAATGATATTAACTTTTTAACTTACAAGATGACATATGTTTCACTAAGAGTCACCTTTAATTTTTTATATAAAAACTTTTCTTATGTGTTTTATCTGATTTTATGAAGGGTCTTACAGCATGCATGGGAAGCAGAGAAACGAAACTTGGAAATGCTGGGAACCTAAAATGTCCCAGAAGGTTATAAAAGGAAGGAATAGCATGGCCAGGTAGTCACTGCTTCGGTGACTTATTCACCAATTTCCCAATTTTTTTTTAAAACCAATAGAACTTTTTTTCATTCACAAAAATATCCCATTTTGAATGTTAAATTATATAATTACTCTTGTAATGACATTAAGACATATAAAGCTATTGAACTATTCATTCACTCGTTAAATTCCACAAAATGAAAGAACCTGTATGTGGGTGGAGAGCACAGGCCACAGCTGTGAGATGCTTCATGACATCTAAGTGACGTGTTAAAATAAGTGCGAGTATAACTTATGAATCTACTTTTTCTTTCTTGTGCGTTTTCTTTGGGGGGGAATACACAGAGAGTAGGAACCATTGGGCATGGAAGTTGAAAGTCTGCCTGAGACTCACTGGGGAGAAATCCATGCCCAACTACATCTACATTATGAAAAAATGTGTGAATGGAGAAAGGTTTAAAACCATTGAAAACCAAGGAAAAAATTTAATATAGAAAATCACGTGAAGCCTAAAAATGCCCCAGAACACTGAATGAATAAGAGATTTATAACTGGCCTCTCGAGTGATCAAAATCTTCATCTAAAGAAAGTGTTTTTTTCAGTATGGACATAAAATTATTTCCATTGATGAAGTGATCCCCAATATTAGACCAAACCAGGGAAAAATTTTCTGTTATGCTCCCACACAAATACAAGGAGAGGTAACAGAAACCTGACCAGGTGCTGCTTCATCCTCTCAGTTTAGCTTCAGAATGAGAACCGCTTCTTCAAATCTGAGCCAGGAGACTTCAGTTATTATTTTTTGTTTCACTATTGTCATCATTCTGAAAGAAATGGTAATTTTAGTTCTGGAGATCTTTGAGAAAGAAATACCCATGTGGATTGCCTGGGTTCACTATGAACAACTCTCTAGGCAAAAGTGAGATAAAGCTGAAACAAATTAGTTTGACAACAGGAAAATATGTACACTGGAAAGGGTAATTATTTCTTTTTCTCTTTCTAGTATTTCATTAGTTAGGATTGTTATCTTTTGTGTGAAATTTCAGCTTTTGTACCAAGGCAAGAGAGTATTCTGCAGAAAATAGAAAAAAAAAGTGGGGCTAGAATTAGACCTTTCTTAATGTTTTGAATAGGCTGGTTTTCTTTAGTAAATTCTTCTAATACTTTATCTGAAATGCTGTGTGTGATTGCCTTAATACTGGCAAACAAAACTTATTTATACTAATATGTATAATTTTTTGAAGTATTTTTCAAAGTATGAAATCATACAGGTGTGCAAATTGTGGCAGCTTAGTGTGTAAAATATGTCTTTATTTATTATTGAAGTATTATCATCATATGGTGTTCTGTTAATTTCAGGTGTATGATATAATGATTTATCAATTCTATACATTTCTCCAGGTTCATCAAGATAAGTGTACTCTTAATCCCCTTCATCTATTTCCCCCACCCACCTCCCCTCTGGTAACCTAACCTATCTGTTCTCTGCATTTAGAAATCTGGTTTTTTGTTTCTCTCTCTCTCTCTCTCTCTCTCTCTCTCTCTCTCTCTCTTTTTAAGGATGTTATTCCATAAGTGTGTGATTTTTTTCAGAGGTCAGGGGCAGTCATGGAACTATTATAAAGCTAGCAACAATTTCAGAACAATCGGACCAGAAGAAAACGAGGGAATAAGAGAGACAGAGAAAGAGACAGAGACAGAGAAAGACTGAGAAGGAAAAGACAAACCACTGAAGTCAAGGATTTTGAAAAGTTAATAATAGCAGAAGCAGAAGGAAAGTGGAAGGATGGAATTAATAAAGAAAAAAAAAGAATACATTTCAGACAAATGTAGTGATAATACATAAATCCAAATGTGATTTATTTCAAAAATAGTAAAATCTAACCAAGTCAGGAAAAGATAAGAAAGCATAGACACAAAAGATTAGACAGAAAAAGGAAAAGAACCAAAGTTACAGAGGAAATTAAATGAATTAAACAATTTATCACTTCTTTAAATCAATTTGAAAGCTGAATATAATAAATGAGATTCTGGGAAAATGAGGATTGCTAAAATCGACAGTTAAAGTGACAGGAAATATAAACAGACCAATTTCATGAGGGAAACTAAACATGCTCCAAAAGAAAATAGCCTCCTCCTGACCACTGCATCTCTAATATCCTGCAAAAGGCCAAGAACCAGAGGTTATTACAGGTGAATTTTAAGAAATTGATCATGCTGATGCTATTTAAACTTGTTGAGAGCACTGAGAGCAAAGGAAAAGTTCAAAACTATTTCTAAAAGTCAAACCTAGCCTTGATATCAAAACCAGAGAAATCAGTTCAAAGAAATAAAACTCATTTAAAAATATTGATTTATAAGTCCCTAATAAAATAGACTCTAGCAAATAGCTAAATTAAGAAATGCCACAGAAAACTAGAGTTTCCAGAAAAAAAAAAATAACTTAATGTTAAGAAATATATGTATAGAATGTAGTATGAAATGTATACTGGTATAAAAACATACACAACATAGCATAGAATGAGTATAAAAACATATACAAAAGTTAGACTGAAGGCCAGAAGACATATGATAAAATTTTAAATGTGTTTTCCGTTAGAATCACTTAGCTTTCAAGAAAATAGTAAGCGATGGATACTTTCAGTGTAAAGTTTAAAATGGAACACTGAAAAATAAATTGCATTCAGAAAATGTAAAGTATGTGTATCACTGCTACCACTATTAGTTAACTTTATTCCAGAAGTACTAGTCAACATAAGTACATTAAAAATGTGCATAAAATATGCATAAAAAATCTTAGTTAAGGAAGGTGTAAAATTATCCTTATTTAAAGATGATGAGATCATATAGCTGGTTATTCAAAGTATTTAAACTTACTCTATTAGAAATCCTAAATAAATTCATCAGTGTAGGTACAAAATTAATATACCCATTGCTTATATTTATAAACAAGTTTTGGAAATTAAAGATTCCATTTATAATAGTAAATAGATGTGAAAAATAAGATGTGAAATATAAAAAATAAGAAAGATCCAGACCTAGAGGGAAAAAACTTTAAGTACCCATCAGTTGTTCACTACTGTGTAATTGATCACCTCAAAATTTAACGGCTTAAAGCACAATAGTATATTTACTCATGTTTCTCTTGGTCAGAAGATTGGATTGTACTCAGCTGGAATGAATCTGCCTTGCTCCATGTGGTGATGTTGGCCTTACCTGTGTCTCCATGTGTCCTCTCTTACTCGAGGAGGATAGCTTGAGTTTATTCACACATGGCAATAGCCTTCCATGTGAGAGGATAAGCCACAAGGTTATTTTAGTCTTAAACTTAGAACTTGTAGGGATTCACTCAGAAATTGAGAGTTGATGTAAAGATTATTTTAAGCTGAAGACATTCGAGATTTAACAGATGCAGAAAGAAGCCTTCTCAGAGCTTCTCTGATCTTACTAAAAGCAGATACCTCTGGGAAGTGAGGACTACCATAAATTTCCTTTTTAGAGCACCATCTACTCCCAGAAGGCAAAAGTAAACCTACTAAAAAATCTCCTCTTTGGGAGTTTTACAGCCCTGAAGAAGACCACTCATACCTGGATAGACAAACATTATCACAAGCTTTCTTATCTCCCATTTGTTCTCAAAACTATCTGTCTTTCCTTAAGGGACCTATTTGTACTTCCCACAGAAGGCATTTCTTTCCTTTCCCTTACTAATTAAGGTATGTAAACCTTTACCTTTAAGTATCTAACAAGCTAGCTACATGTTTTGTTGTCTCCTGTGTACCTATGAACAAACATGTTTCCTCTGTTCATGTGGGTTTTGTCTGTTTAATTTGCAGGTTTCAGGTACCAGATCTAAGAGAGTAGTGGAAAAATTTTTTCTTCCCTGACAAACTCAAGTTAGAAGGCCAGCCTGTATTCAAGGCCAATCTGGGAAAAGGGATTCCACTCTTAATGGGAAGAACTACAAAGATTTTATGACCACTTTTAATTACTATATTTACAAAGGGAGAGAAGATGAGACACATAAATACCTTGTTTTTAGTCAATAAGGATAAATGTTATAAACGTTTCAGTTCCTTCAGTATGCATCTATAAAGTTAAAGGGATTGATAAAATATTGGCTACTTTGTTTCTTTGATCCTTAACTTGATGCTAACCTCATATGTGAAAACATGAAGAGTTAGCATAGTGACAAAAATAATTATGATGATAAGTCATGATAAAAACATAATTTTAATTAGTTGTAATATGTCTACAGATGTTAAAACATATTACAAAAACACAGTAATAAAAACCTTTGATGGCATAGAAGTCAGCAGGTAGATAAATGGATTGAAGATTTCATAAATATATTAAGCATATAATAAAGCCATCATTTAAAATCAATGAGAAAGCTCTGAATTAGTCAATATACAGTTAATAAATAATTGATAAACCAAGTAAAAATAAAATACTAGATCTGTATAACACTTTTACACTATGCTCTTCTCGCAAAGGATTAAGCTAGAGGACAATAGAGAGGAATTTCTTTTATGATCTTCGAGAGGGAAAGATTTTCCTAAATAAAAAAAGAATCCAGAATTTATAAGATAATTTTTATTATGTGAAATTTTAAATGTACATGTGGTGGGCCACCTGGCTGGCTCTGTCAGTGAAATGTGCAACTCTTAATCTAAGGATCATGAGTGCAGGCCCCACACTAGGTATAGCGATTACTTAAAAATAAAGTCTTCAAAAAAAATGTATGTATGGAAAAGGAATACCAGAAGACAAAATACTAAAAGCAAACTGATAAATATATAGAGAATAATTAATATTCAATAAGAAATCTACCACAAACCCAATAGGAAATAGAATAGGTCAAGGATATGAGTAGGGGTACAGTGGTTAATTCCATGAGTCAACTCGACTGGCCTATCCAATGTTCAGACAGCTGGTAGGACCTTTTTGGGTATGTCTGTGAAGATGTTTCTAGAAGAGCTTAGTGTTTGGTTAAGTTGGCTGAATAAAGCAACCTGCCCTCACCAGTGTAGATGAGCATCATTCAATCTGCTAGGTGTAAAATGGAACCAAAGGCCAAGGAAGGGTGAACTTTCTCTCTCTTTTTGAGCTGGGGCTTTCATTTTCTCTTGCCTTTGGACTTCAGAGCTCCTGGTTCTCCAGCTTTTGGACTCCAGGAGTTAACTGGTTGGAAATACATGAACGATTATTATAATAAAGCAGACTAACTTTATAAAGTTATTTTAATTTAGTGCCAAAATTGAAACCAGCATACTTCCTGTTTCTGTGTTAAACCTTTCTAGAATAGAGCATATTCTTCCTATAAACCAACTAAACATTTAACACAATGGTTTTCTCATCAAGGCTCATTTTCTAGACCCTTGTTTCACTTTATTGTGTCCATTAATCCAAAATTATTGGGTCAGACACTTTCCCTGCCTCATCTCAACCAGTTCTTCATTTTGCAAGACTTACCTCAAAAATCGCCAGCAAACACTGGATCCCAATTTTCCCATTTTGAGACACTATTCAGAACTGGTTAAGAGGGTGATTCTCTACTGCTCAGCTCTAAGATATTTTAGTGGGGATCTTTTGGGGAGTTGACTGTTGACTATATCAATAATCATAAGAGGTGGGTCATTTAACCAAATGTTAAAATGAAGTGTTCCTAGGTTGGCTATTAACCTTCTGTTGGCTGCTGCTCATCTCATCAAATTTACCTAAATGATAACCCTTTTTAGAGCCATAGTCATCCACTGTGTACTTTTCTATCTATATGTGAGTATAGAAACTGACATTTAAGGGTATTAATTAAATAGTCAACTTAATGCATGGAATTAAAGACACAGGGCTAGAATCCCTATTTCTGAACTTAACAAACTTAAATGTTCTGCTAAAATAATGCCTATCACTGAGGAACTCAACATTCTTTAAAAATAAAATATAATCCTCAAAATTATTCTATTAAATTTGAAATGTTGGCTGAAGCACTTTGAAAATCATACTATCAGTAAAAATGTGACCAAAATGTAGTTCATTTATTTTAGGGGTATATTTGGAATTTTGAAGTCAAGTTTCTCAAACTTATCTGACAATAAGAATTGCTTAAAATTTTTGTTAAAATTATGTATGTTTGGACCTTCCTTGATCTATTGAACATTTTTATAGGAGGTATCTGAAAATTTGCACTTTTATCAAGTTGTCAGATATTTCTTGACCTAAGGCAGGTATGGGAAATGATGCATTCTAGGCCAGTGGCTCACAATCCTCTCTGTACTTTTGAGTAACCTGGGAAACATTTTTAAAAACACTCATAGTTACCTATATCCTAGATCAATTAAATTAACATTTTTGGAGGAGAGACCCAAACATGTATGTTTTCATATATTCCCAGGTTATGCTAATGTGTATCAAACCATAACTTCTCATTTATGTGCATACAAATCCTAAAAAATGCAAATCATGATTCAGTGGATGTGGGGTGGGGTCTGAGATTTTGCAGTTCTAATAAGTTTCCAAGGGAGGCTAATGTTGCTGTTCAGCAGACCACACAATGAGTAGCAAGAAATTAGAACAGTGATTCTCTAAGCCTGATCCCCAGACCAGCAGCATCAGCTTCATCTGGGAGCTTGTAAGAATACAAATTCTTGGTCTCCACCTCATGCCTACTCAGTCAGAAACCTTGCGGCTGGATCTTTCCTTTACAATGAACCACCATAACTTCACAAAAAATAACAGATTCACAGTCATTTATTATATTGAGCTTCCAGCAATAATTTTACTCAAGAGCAATAATTAATAAATAAAAATAGTTATGTAGGTAGATAACTAAAAGCCCCACATTTATAGGAAAATGCTGGATTTAGAATTACACAACCAAATTTAAAATTGTTCAATTTTCTCTTAGTTATGGCAGCTTTTTGAGTCATATAACCCTGAACCTTCAGTTTCTTAACTTAAAAAAACACTAAAATGAACACCTGATACCTTCCTTATCTACTTTACAGGTTAGCTGTGAGGAATGAAGTTATTATAAGTAGTCGAAATCTATGCTTGGTAATGGCAGATGTGGTGCATAAAGAAATATATAAGTAAACTTTTAAACTTGGTACCAGCTGCATGAACTTTTTAATCTATTCAGAAACAAAGTGTAGCCAACACTAAAGAAAGCAAAGAGTTGCTAGAAAGAACAAAAGAAAGTATAATAACATTTACTGAAGACACATTTGGTGCTTTAAATATGGTAATTCATTTTTCCAACATCCTCATGAATTACAAGTGAGGAAATTGGGACTGCAAAGAAATTGAGCGAATTGCCTTTGGAACCACATTAATGGGCTTTTGTATCAGGAGAGCTAATTTTGAGTAATACCTGTCAGTAGCTATGTGACTGTTGACTAAAATTCTCTGTTTCAATATGTCTTTAATGATATGGATGTAATATCTGCCCTACCATATACCTAGTACCCATAAATTTAAAAAAGATGTGAAATTGCTATAAAAATCTCATGGATTTTTAGCTATATGAGGCATTGTTATGCAAAAGCATGTAGAAAGGCTTATGATAAAACTTTAATATTTTTATGTTTTCCTAAATTTACTTCAATTTCTCTGACTTATACATATATCATAGGCAGTGTTGAGCTGTAGAATATACATCTATCTTCAGCCTTAATTTCCATACATTTTGATTTCATGTTATTTTTTATGAATATTATTAATACCCTGATCAGGAGAAAATTCTGAATATAATCATGTTGAAGATTTTGTCTGATTGTTGTGTCATTTCCTTATTACTGGGAGGGAATTCATCTACTATTGTTGGTTTTATTGGTAATTTCTATGGTTCTATTGTATTTTATATGTTCAGGGTTTTGTTGTGACAGTGTGTAGGGACAGGCTCTCTCTTTCCATCAGATCCTTGCTCTCTTGTGGTTTTACAGTTGCTTTCATACAGTCTCCCAGGGCTCCTAGTTGAGAACTGAGCATCCTCTGTGTGGCTCAGTTCCTACTCCACGGTGGCTGCTGGTATTGCTTCTGATTCAGTGACTGAGCTGGCAGGGGTATCTCTATCCTGTTGCTTTTGAAGAAAGCAGATGTATGTGAGCCATGTTGCCATGCAGGGGTTGGGAGGAACATTTTTCAACTTCCTTATTTTTACAAGCAAAAGTCCTTTATCATACCCTACTTTTAACACAGTGATCCTGAACCTGACTCTATTTCCTCACCTCTTATAGGGAATGTTTATTCCTTATACCCCTACAGGAGTCAGATTCTCAGCTCCTTCTGCCTGCTTCTGGGCCTGGAGCCTGGAGCAGTCATGGGTATAGTTCTGCTTTGTGCCCCATTTTCTGATATTTAGAGACATTTATTTTATTTAATTTTATAGCATTTGTTTTTAATTTACTATTATTATTATATTTAAAGATGAGGAAGGGCCTCAGAATGTAACTTTCCATGCCAGCTTAATAGGAAACAGTATCAATTTTAGGAAATGAGTTTTAGAGATACGAGGATTAGAAGAGTGGAGAAGGCATCATGGAAAAGGGTTCGATAGTGTTCACAGGCAGAATCAGATCATTACAGTAATATCTGTGTGTTGTTCCATGGGACCTGAAGCAATACCTTCCTACACTAAATCTAATACTAAAACTAATGCTGTGGAGGCTGAGCCAATCCTTTGTTCCTCTTTTATTGTTTGTCACTTCATTGCTTTTCTTCATGTGTTCACCCCTGGGGGAAGTGAGCTTGTTTGGTCTTTACACCACCTATAAATTGGCCCTTTTTCAGTTGAATGTCCCCCTATCTGTGACTAAATCAGATCAGCCTTTTGCAACTTTATGGATTGTCGTATCCTTTATCATCAAGAAGGCTGGAAAAAAAAAAAAAGTAACAGGAAAGTTGTCATTTTGTAGGCTTTTCCTAAGGACACATTCACTTGTCCCATGCCTTGCTTGCGAAACTCACCTAAGGAGCACTAAGTTATAAAATATATTAAAAAAAAAATCAATTAGAAGCCCTGAACAGAGTTTTTTGTCACTTTTTCAATTGAATAGGTTATATTAACTAACCATAGTTGGGTAAAATTATGTTGTCATATTACCTGGCAGTTTTGTCTTAAGAGAGATACAAACCTCCTTCTCATTAAGAACTTACCCTAAGTATGGGTGCCTGGGTGGCTCAGTGGGTTAAAGCCTCTGCCTTTGGCTCAGGTCATAATCCCAGGATCCTGGGATCAAGCCCCACATTAGGCTGTCTGCTCAGCAGGGAGCCTGCTTCCTCCTCTCTCTCTGCCTGCTTCTCTGCCTACTTGTGAACTTTGTCTGTCAAATAAATAAATAAAATCTTAAAAAAAAAAAAAAACTTAAGTAATATCTCAAGGTGCCTCTATGTGAAAAATCACAGTATATATATTTCAAAATTTAACTGGTTTATTCTCAGAATCTTTACTGAGCTCCTGGATTTATCTTTGTGAGAGTGGGAAATGTGTGTAGATTTAGATTTCTTACTGTATTAAAAATTAAAAATTGCATGTAGAAATCATTGCAATATAGTTTAAACATAAATAGAATATGTAGAGAAAATAAATACAATAATTATACTTTTTTTCCATTAAGGTGTACTTTTTCTTTTAACTAGCAATCTGGAAAAACAATAATCAATTATGTGAGTGGTGGTTCAATCAATGTGTAGATTAACAGTGATTAAAAATAATAATAATGTGTGATGACAAAAAAGGAACAGAATATTAAATTGAACTTTTTTTACTTAAAAATATTAACTGAGGCTAGACCATCAATGAAGGAGAGGCCAAGGAATTGTTAAGCAAGTTTTGGAACCCTTATTTTATTCTGCTCTTGGTTAGGTTCCAGCAATGAGAAATTCTTTGGGGAATGCAGTTGGTATGCAATGTGTTTCCAGGAAGGACACAGTTCAGCTGGTTCATTCCTAGCCCATTAAATTTGGGCTTCAATATATGAATGCAGAAACTTGCATATAGCTCATTTCTGAAATAGTTCTGATTGCAGAGCAGGATAAATGGGCCAAAGTCGAACCAATCTGTCTTTCTACTAAGAAATGAGCTAACATCCTATTTCCCATTGTTCAGGCATCAACCCTATGAAAGGATCCCATTTTGGAATGGCCTTCACTCAAGAGGATTATGTGAGGAGTGGGGTGCCCTCCGATAGAGTTCCCTGAGCCTTCCAGATGTGTTTAGCAACAGGAGAGCTGGTTGGGAGCAAGGACTAAAAAGATAGATAAACCTTAAATTTTGTGGTTTAATGACAAGATCATAAAACCTGAGGTCTCAAGTTCAAGTTTCTTCCCTACCACTTTCTCTTTTGTATTCTTGGGCAAGTTAGGCTTTCATCCCTTAATGGGTAAAGTGATTACAAGTATGTAAGCCTTCTATTGTAGCTAGTGATTATCACTTTCAGGGGACTCTACAGGGATTAGTAAAGAATATGAGGATGGGAGATGAGAAAGGGAAGCTGTCCCTCCCCCCTTCAATAGAAGTGCCTCTGGATTTATCAGCTGTGTGGGTAAGATGTACCAGTGAGCTTTAATTTGAAGATGGGTTGACTAAGAAAATGAAAACCAGGGATGATGAATGTAAAATATAAAGGATGAAATGATGGGTTTTTTCATCTGAGCTTTTCAGTTCAGATAATTTAGAATCATGAGGTCGTAACAGGGAGAGACAAGTCTTGGAATATGGAGTTGTCATGATGGAAATCTCAACAAAACTGCATGGCTCTCCAGAAGACGGGGAGAAATGAGAGTGGAAATCAAGTTAGGGCAATGCTGGAAGGACATGCACAGAGTTAGTGTACTATTTCTAAAGAGAGTGGAATTTGGAGTCAGAAGATGTGTTTGAGAAAAGGCTTGGGTGGCTTTTGGCAAATCATTTCATCATGTTGGGCTCAGAATTCTCATTGAGGAACAGCCTCTCAGGTTCAGCCCTTCTCATTCATCTTCTCCCTCAGATTCTCTCCTGCATCCATACTTTACTCTTTGCCATTTCTTTGAGCACAGAAAGCTCACCTGTGTCTGCTGCCTTTGTGCTCATTGCTTTGTCTTTCTGAGGTGTTCGCAAGGGGATCGGAGTTCCAGGACAGCAAGGCCTAAATCTACCTTTCTTATATCTCCAGAATTTAGCACAGTCACGCATAGAATAGCATAAGCACTCAAGAGTGTTTTTTAATGCATGCAAGGATAAAGGAAGAAAGTGTGAAGGAAGGAATGAAATAAAATGGTTTTGTATTGATTTGTTCATACACAAAGACCTGTTCACCCCTATAATTAGGGTCACACATGTATAAGACAAATTCCACAGGTAAAATCAAATCTGTCGCTAAGGAGCAGAGTGGTGAGTTGGGGGGTGTGGCAAGACCATAATAAACTAAATCGACGATGTGTCTCATTAACTCAGATTTTCCCAAATCAGTGAGCTAATAAGCTAGCAGCCTGAGCTTTTCATTTCTGCTGAAATAGTATTCAGCCAGTGAGTTGACTTTTTGGACTCTTTGGCCTGCCATATGGATACCAAACTCGCTGCAGTCACCAGCTCAGCTGAAGTGCTGGAGATAATCCAGGAAATGTTCCCTTTTGCTATCACTTGTCAAAGCTAAGATCTTTCACCTAATACAGAACTGTCCCTCTGATTCGACTCTGCATGTAAAAAATCTAATTTGGGCCTTCATAGATTTTCCCATTGTAAATGTCACCACTCCCTCAAGCTACTCCTCACTGTCCAGAGCTATATACAAACTCTATTTGCTATTATCCTTCAGCTTGGACTTAAATAAGCAGCATTTGGACTTTTAGCAAAGGAACCATTTGTTGGTGTTGTAGTTCTTAATGCAAAATTTAATGTGGGCCATCAATGCGATAGAATAGCTCTAGCAGAATGAGTTGAGATGGAATGGATTTGAGTTCTATTTTGAGGCTGTTCTTTTTTTTTTTTTTTAAGATTTTATTTATTTATTTGACAGAGAGAGATCACAAGTAGACGGAGAGGCAGGCAGAGAGAGAGAGAGAGGGAAGCAGTCTTCTCGCCGAGCAGAGAGCCCGATGCGGGACTCGATCCCAGGACCCTGAGATCATGACCTGAGCCGAAGGCAGCGGCTTAACCCACTGAGCCACCCAGGCGCCCTATTTTGAGGCTGTTCTTATTCCAGTTCCACATTAGCCCACTGGGAAAAGAAAACAGTGGAGAGTGGTCAGAAAATTGGGTTCCAATTTTAGCATGAAAAAGCTGTGTGAACTTCAATGTAGCTCACCTATCTCATATAACTTTTCTAATATACAAAATAAGGTGATGGAACAAGATGATTTCTGCAATGCCTTTCAGTCATAAAATTATTCAGAGTGAAATAATTCATTTTACTTGCAGTTTTAATCTTGCTACATTAAAAATGTTTTCTACATCAAAGATTGAGAGGAAAATATCAACAAGAAATTTGTTAAGGAGCATGGGTTCATGTAGCTTAATATTGCAAAAAGAGGCTGTGCTATTCATTAGGGAATTGATTAGTTACTGACTTGATATAAGAGAAGAAAGATCTATAATAAATGAAGAAATAATGTGAAAGCTGCATCCTTAAATTAAAAGTGCAACCAGATTCCCATGTGCGTATTTCATTTCTCTACTTTATTTAACACAATGTGAACAAAACATTTCATTGTTATGCCCCAGACTACTCTGCTTGTTCAAATAAATATTGGATTCCCTAGATATAAAAAGATTTTTCACCTTTCAAGGGGACTTTGCAAGGTTCCAGTGACCTGCTCCTTAGGCAAACAAAATGTCTTTTTCTGCACATAATTTTGACTTGAGAGAAGGTAAATTGAAATGACATTTTAAAATTTAAAATTAGTTTTAGTAAATCCAATATTGACAGTATACTACTTGAGGGCACCTGACACTTGAAAGTTCAGAGATCAGTCCTTCCTCAGAGAAATCCTGCTTTTCTATATCAAGAATATTTATTTATTTATTTTGGAAACTTTAAATGTAAAACTGAGCATCAGAAATAGCAAGTTGACAAAAATAATACCAGGCTTATTTTATTTATTTATTTTTTTACTTTTTCAGATACTTCCATATGACTAAATTTTTTTTAAATTTTAAATTTTTTATAAACATATAATGTATTACTAGCCCCAGGGGTACAGGTACCCTTCCCAATGTCCATAACCCCACCACCCTCTCCCTACGCCACTCCCCCTGGCAACCTTCAGTTTGTTTTGTGAGATTAAGAGTCTCTCATGGTTTGTCTCCCTCTCTTCCTACCCCCCAAACCCCCCACGTTTCCACTTTCACATATCAGGGAGATCATATGATAGTTGTCTTTCTCCGATTGACTTATTTCACTAAGCATAATACCCTCTAGTTCTATCCACGCATATGACTAAATTTAATTATCACAATTTTTGTAGTTTTTGGGTTTTTTTGGTGTGTTTTTTTGGTTTTGGTTTTGGTTTTTTGTTTGTTTGTTTGTTTGTTTTTGAGAGCGCACACACAAGCAGCAGGGAAGGGACAGAGGAAGAAGGAGAGAAGAATCTTAGTAGGCTTCAATCCCAGTGCAGAGCTTGAGGCAGGCCTTGATATCATGATCCTGAGATCATAACCTGAGCCCAAATCGAGTCAAACCTTTAACCAGCTAAGCTGGTTATGGCCCTCAGGTGCCCCGTAGTTTTTGTATATTTTAAAAGTGAAATATAATACAAAATTAAATGTATAAATCTTGTGTGTGAATTTTCTTTCAAATGTATAAACATCTGTAAGTATCACCCAGCTAAAGGACAATATTAGCACATCAGGAACTTTCCTTGTTTCTTCTCACATTTAATTCCCACCCCATAGTTGTAACTTCTGTGACATTTATAACATAAATTATGTCTGTTTCTGAACTTCACATAAAAAATTATACAGTATATAATACTTTTTTCATCTCATTTCTTTATCTCAGTTTTTTCTATCAGATTTATCTGTGCTATGTGTACCAGCATTTATTTTTTTCAGAATCTTTTATTGCTGTGTTATATTCCATTAATAAATATACCACAATTTATTAATTTCAACATTGATAAACAGATTATTGTTATTTTATTATGAGCAACACTGCTATCAACACTTATGCACTTACATTTTGGAAAATACAGTTTCTGTATATGGGGTAAAATCTTATGTATGTAGCTCAATAGTTATTACCAAACTTTTCCAGAGTAGTGGTTGAAATACTAATTTACATGCCCACTAGCAGTGCCAACACTCATTTCTATTAACATGTTACCGGTGTTTTTGAAATTAATGTTTTCATTAATTCATTTAAAATTTAAAATTTTAATTTAAAATTAAATTTAAATTTAATTAATTTAATTTAATTTAAAATTTTAATTTAAAATTAAATTTAAATTTAATTAATTTAATTTAATTTAAAATTTTAATTAAATTTAAAATTAAAATTTAAAATTTAAAATGAATTTAAAATTCATTTCAGTTTGAATATCAGCATAGTGATATCACATTTTGTTCTTCATTTTAATTTCCCTAATATAAAGTTCTATGAATATCCTTTTGTATTGTCATTCTATTAAACGTATCTCTTGAGGGGCGCCTGGGTGGCTCAGTGGGTTGGGCCGCTGCCTTCGGCTCAGGTCATGATCCCAGGTCGTGGGTTCGAGCCCCACATTGGGCTTTCTGCTCGGCTTTCTGCTCTTCCTCCTCTCTCTCTGCCTGCCTCTCTGCTTACTTGTGATTTCTCTCTGTCAAATAAATAAATAAAATCTTAAAAAAAAAAAAAGTATCTCTTGAATTCTTAAGTTCTGTTAATGCATTTTCAGTTGTAAAATTTCCAGAATGTATTTTCAGTTTCCTGCTGTAAATCTGCCTTTTTCTGTATTTTCTGAACATATTAAATAAGAGTTATTTTACAGTTCTTTCCTGATAATTCCAGTTTCTGGATCACTCTTAGGTATTTTTCTGTTATTTGTTTTTACACTTGATTTTTTGATCTTTTGATTCTATTTCTTGAGATGCCTATTAACTTTTCACTAAAAAATGGGATATTCTCTGCCTTGGTTGGTGCTCTTTCTAGAGAGGGTTTGATTCTACTCAAGCAGGTGAATAGAATATAGGTAAATGACCTTATTCCAGTGGATCCTTTGTTTCCATTTTAAACAAGCTGCTGTATTTTAGGTTGCTTTCATCCTAGGGTATGATTTCCCACTCATTCAATGTAGCTCTCTTAGTGTCTCACCTGAAACTGCTCTTCCCTCCTTCCCACCCTTACTTTATTTCTTTCTTTCTTTTCTACCTCTGTGGCCAGTCTAGAATTCTCACTTCTTTGTAGCAAGGCTGCCAAACTATTTTCTCAGCTCTCTAGCTCATCAGATACTGCTCTCCACTTGTTTTTTAGAAGTCTCAGCTTACAAACACGAAATATAAGGAATTGGACAGTGCCTAAAGTGGGAATGACCTATAAATCTCAGCCTCACTCTTTTTGGTTTCTTGATTCTGGTATTTTGTCCCTTAAGTTTTTTCACCCTAGGAACCGCAAACTCCAGACTGTGTCCCTTTCCCAGTTTGACTGCTCAAGTCTTTAGGCTACCATGGCTTTCACTTCCCTAAAATGTGATTGGCAAGTTTTCTGAGGCAATAACAGAAGTGAAGCAGTGCTTATCTGGGTGTGCTTCCCTTTTTCTTCCTGCCTTTGTCCCTGTGCTTTCTTGCATCTTCAAACAGTTGTGTGTTTTATCTATCTTGTCCAGTTTCTCTTAGTGGTATGATTAATTTCTTACATGTTCCATTTTCATGGTTGCAAGCCAGAACATTTTTTTTTTTAAATAGTGCAATAAGCATGGTAGTGCTGATTTAAAAGATGAAAGAAATAAAAAGTGAAGAAGTAAGCATTTCCTGTGATCATAGAGCAAGGCTATTGTGGACGGGGAATTACGATTTTGGTCTCAGGAACTAGTGATCCAAGTTGTTTGTTGGTTTGTTTTTTACTTTACATGCTTCAGATTTCCCATAAATTGAACTTCCATGGTTCAGTTTTCATCAGATTATATTGAGAAAGAAAATTAACAAGCCCAGTTTATAACAGAATAAAATCTTGAGTGTGTTCTTATGAATACTAACTTAATTAAATATGACATTCAGAGAATAGGGAGAATTTTTCTTGAATTAACAGCAACAGATGAAGTGCACAATTAGAAAGAGTATATAGAATACTGTAGAAATAAAAATAACTTCTAATTTCACTTTACTTGAAATCTAATGCCATAATCTTGTCCACAAGTCGTATGACACTGACATTGTTCATAAACCAATGTATTTATAATATCCAAACCAGTGGCTGACAAGTGGACCCTTTAAATGGAAAATAACATTCATTTTATGACATCATGCAATGCTTATAGTGATTTTACTTACTATCTCATAAGTATCTTATGATGATACTATAAGGGAATTCCATGTGTTGTAAAGATGAACGAAAGCAGATGCACAGATACAGTCACAGGAATTGACCTGGGGCAGTGAGGAATTTATGATGATCAGAAATGAAACTCAGGCATTTTTTCTCAACCTCAGCCTCGGTCTCCTTTTGCTGTATTGGAAACCTGAATGTATTATGGATACAGCCCAAGAGCTCTGCTTTAACCTACATCTCTTGAGCTACCCTCAGGCAGTTGAAAATACAAAATAAGCTCCATGAGTAAAGGTTTTGGAGGTTTACAATAAAAATGCTGTGGAAAGCACCTACTATTTAAAGTCTCACTGGAACATCTCTCTTTTGCTCCCTGTATCCTTTCATAGGAATTCCAGTGTGCAGATCCTCTCTTGCTTCAGGAACTTAGGGGATTCTGAATGAGAATTTCGCATGAGCATCAGGGATAACATTCACGTAGATCTCAACATGAAGGATGCATTTGTGATTTGTTATCTTTAGGATCAATTGTCCTTCTGTGGTTCTCTTCCATGGTCTACCAGTGAAGTTTCAGGTGTTCCCCATCCCCATAGTTGTCCCTGCTTTGCCAGATATGACAAAGCCTGAGAGTGATTTACAACTGTTTATGAGGTTTTCACTCAGTAAAATATTTATGAGCTGATTGATGCCCCCAATTAGAATTTCAAATTTTTACAAAAATCAGGAGAGATTGAGTCTTTTCCTTGTGTATCACACTCTGCAGAGAAACACCAAGGAAGTCATTCTTGATACTGAATGTTAGACAAAGTTTAATGGAAAAAAGAAAAAAAAAAAAAAAAAGCTCTGTCCTCCCAGTGGATATTAATTTTCTGATGCCTATGTTAGGAAATTAATACTATTGACAAAAATGATGATGTACTCTCCATTTCATTTCCCTCTCATGAACATGCCATCTTTAGGTATAAAACTGCTCAATTGACTTTCCAGTATTATTTCAAGAAATTACTATCAGAGGAGCTTAACAGTCTTAGAAGAAGCTCAAAAATATCTGAATATCTCAGAATACAATTGAAACATCCCACTACAGAAATTATAACTGATTCCATTTATGGATGGAAGAGACTGGCTAGAAAGCAACTGTAAAAAATTAAAAAATAAAATGCTATGTCAGACCCATATAGTAGATCATTAGTAATCATAGAAAGAAATATTCATGGGTGGCATAGCCCTTCATGTAACTGGACTATAATGATCTTCATATTCTAATAACTTATTTATCTAGAGATAGCATTGTATTTTATAGATTTGAGTCATTAGTTTTTGAATGGTCATAGTAATTTCTAATTTTTATAGAACCTAGTTATGTACTATATAGAACTTGGTGAAAATTGAGCTCTCTCTTTTAATGAAAGCTTTCTTTCTAATTCTTATTATGGAAAAATGGATTGAATTTGTACTAGAAAGAACTTTTACAATGATGGGCTATGAAAAAACTATTTAACAGCTTTCCTTGAATCATATAAGTGTCCAAAGATTACCATTTCATAGGTTTGCTAATTTTCCAAAAAAGAATGATTCAGGTAATTGCTCTGATTTCTTTCCTTAGGTGCTATCACTTCTAGTATGCTATTATTCTGTCACAGAATAAAAGGTTAAAAAAAGGCTTTGGTAATTTCCTGAAATGATCCTTCTTATTTTGTGTAAGAATTCAGAAAAGATCAGAATTTAATAAAATGCATTTTGTTCAGAAACGAAAATACATAAAGCAGTTGGTGGGGGAGGGGAAGAGATTCAATTGTACTTAAGTTTTTACCAGCAAATGCTCAATTCTGGTTGAGTAAATATAGTTACCTTTTGAGAAATAGATGCACAAATGAGTTTGTGCTTCAGTGCCAACTGCTTTAAATCTAATTGTTAACATAACTTGTGAGACCTGAGTCTGTAGATTTTCTTTTGTTTTTTGGCCAAGAAAAACAATGCTGTTTGAAAAACTTAGAACTGTGGCATGGTGGGCTCAAAATAACAAATTATGTCATTTACAAATAACAAATTATATCCGTTACCATGCTCTACATTGGTATATAATCATAAATAGATCATTTTGTATGTCTAACAGGAGATAATTTGATCTTTAGTGAAATAGACATTAGATATTATTTCTTTTTAAATAAAAACTAGTTCATCTAATACTGTAACCAGAGAGTTTAGCATTGCCCTTGGATATCTAGCATTTTGAGTGAAAAAAATGATATCATCAGTCAAGGCAATTATGAGTTTCTTGCAACATTCAGATGTGAATTGGGGTTCCTTTGAGAAGTGTTGGCATATTTTCAGACATGAAGCCAAGTATTTCTTAAAATGCAGGAAGTATTGTTTAAATATTTGAAGACAAGTCTGTGGAAATAGTTAATTTGACCCTAACTTCAGATATAGCTCAACTTAGTAAGATGAAGATAGCCATAAAGTGATGAATGGTCATTTTAAAAAAAGATTTATGTATTTATTTTAGAGAGAGAGCACACAGTGGGAGGGGGCAGAGGGAGAGGGAAAGAGACTCTTAAGCAGCCTTCCAGCTGAGCAAGGGGCCCCTCTCAGGGTTCACTTTCAGGACCCTAAGATCATGACCTGACCCAAAACCAAGAGTCAGATGCTTTTTTTTTATTTTTAAGATTTTATTTATTTGCCAGAGAGAGTGAGAGTATAAACAAAGGAGCAGAAGGCAGAAGGAGAAGCAGGCTCCCCACTGAGCAAGGAGCCTGATGTGGGACTCCATCCCAGGACCCAGGGATAATGACCTGAACCATTTAACTGACTAAGCCACCCAGGCATCCCCAAGAGTCAGATGCTTAACTAACTGCACCACTCAGGTGCCCCCAATGAATGGTCATCTTTAAGTACATGACATCTTTTCTTCATATTTCCTATATAATCTGGTAGTCTCTGTCTTATGTGCATAAACTTTTTTTGTTTACTATGAAATAACTGCCATACCAATCACTGGCTACCTCTTAGAGTATAGTCACAACCAAGAACTCTGTGTTTATGTTTCTGTATGCCATCTAGCCCTTCAGGGTTTTGTTTTGTTTTGTTTTAAATAATATATCCCCTATAGCTCAATTTCTACTTTACTGACATTATCTTAATATTTTTGTATTTTACTTCAATTATGAAATATTTGCTTGTGTATGAATATTCTAGCTGGAGGGTTCTTAGCCCTCTATGTTGTCAGTGAGTCCCATGGAGGGATATTATTTCCTCATGGTTCATCAGGTTAAAAATGAGTGTTTCAAGGTTGGAAATAAAGTCTTGTTTTCTGTCCTTGGCATTAAGCTGGAAATTTGTTCACACTCTTTCTTTAAGACAATATGCATCATCATCTCCGCATAGAAACTAGTTGCAGTGACTTTTATCATCTTCCCATTTCTCCTTGGAACCCAGTGAGGGAACTGTGTGTGTTTATTTAATATCACAAAGAGCCAATGTGAGAATAAAAGTGGAGAGATTATAAAATGTTGTTAGCCTCTCTGACCCATTGCCTAATACTGCTTCCATAGTACATAATTCTATTTATATTTTTTCCATAGACAGCACTGATTTGAAATCATTATCACATTGTCTCATCTAAGAATTTTTCTCTGTTTAAGGTTCTGAACTATCTGAAATGTGACCTTATCAAGATCATCTTAATTTGGATATTGTGGCCAAGTTTTATTGATTTTGGTTGTCCAATTGTGCAAATGTCAGAATTGGGATATTCTCTTATCTTTGTAATATCTATTGCCTACAGTAAGATAGAGCTCAAGCTTTCCAGAAGCTCAGAAGGCAGTGAGTGAAGCTACCCAAGTCCAGTCGGTAAGGCTGTGAAAGGATGTCTCTGGTGGAGTGGTTTAGAGAAAGTTTTGCTATTTAATTTACTATGGAAGTCGGAGAGGATTCCATTGAATGGATGGCACTCAAAATAGGTCTTGAAAGATGAGTAAGTTTACATAGAATAGAAGAAGAATGCATTGTCTGCTAGGTAGGGGCACAACAATTGCAAGGCCACAGAGTCATGAAAGAACACTGAGTGTTTAGAAAGTGTCTTGTCAGTGGACTCATAAGCAAGTGTGATGTCCTTCCTCCTTTACCACAGTGAGGGAGTAGAAGAGGGGTTACACAGAAGGGGATGCCTGCCTACAACAAACTAATAAAAGGTTACTGTTGTAATCGTGCTCTGAGACTGCTTGGTTGAAAATTATTTTTCCTACAAGTTGTTCTAGGAATATAAAAAATATATTCATATTACCAAGCAAATAATTTTAAGAATAAGAATAACACAACAAAATATACTTTTATAAGTGACATGCCATTCTTCTTGTTGGAAAAATCCTTTAAAATCAATTATTTAAAACGAATTACTTAAAAAGTTAGAATATGGTTAATGAGGCCCTTTAATTGAGGAATGATGGTTCTCTACTCAGTCTACCCATTGGGCAGAATCAGTTAATCATATTTATGTTTTCCTGCTGAACATTTTTTTTAAATTGATATCCTTTCCCTTAGGTGTGTTTTTCTTTACTGTCCCTGGCTATTCCTAGTCCTTGGAGCACTAAGAGCTCCACAGTGGTGCTCACTGAGATCAGAGCCTTATGGTGCTAAAAATTCCTGTTGCCACAGTGAATGGAACACAATCTGAGGTGTCACATTGTATGCATGCATGCTTCTGTAACTTGGAGAAGATTTAGATCAGTGTTTCTCACTTTTAAGTAGTACACTTACATTTTCTAAAGAGAGAAAACCTGTGTGTGTGCATGTGTGTATACTTATGCATGCACATGTGGTTTATAAAATTAATGCTTGAGAATAAGTACATGAAACCCAGGATGAGAAACACTTCAGTAAAAGGTAAATGATGACTTCCATTTCTGGCCACAATAAATAACAGACACTGGATTTATTATGCCCAAATAACTAAAAACTAGACAATATACATAAAATAATGGTTTTCAGACATTAAACACTGGGCCCTGTAGAACAATGATATTTGGGACAAAGGAGAAAAATGAGGTGAGCCCAAGATTATTCCAATTTACATCTAGTGAGATTGCAAGCTGAAGCAAAGGTACTAGGAAATCAGGTGGAGGTCAGAAGTATTTTAAAGAGACAGTTCCAAGTCCAGGGTGCTGAAGGCAGGTAGAGTTTACAGTAGTACAAGGGAAGAAATATCTGCAGAGGATCACCTTCCAGTCTTCAACTGAGTACTGATTGGTGCATGCATATAAATTAATTAGCAAAGCTGGGGGAGAGAACCATTTCAAAAGATTATTATTGAGGTGAAATTCATATAAAAATAACCGTTTTAGCATGAACAGTTCAGTACCATTTAGTACATTCACAGTACTGTGCAATCACCGTGTCCACCTACTTTCATCACCACAAAAGGAAACCAGCTACTTCCTATTCTTCCCTGGCAATCAACAGTGTGTTTCCTGTTACTATGGATTTTCCTATTCTGGATATTTCATATAAATATACAACATGTGACCTTTTGTATCTGACTTCTTTCAGTTACAGTAATGTTTTCAAGGTTGATAAATGTTCAGCATGTAATTAGTACTTCATTTCTATTTATGGTATATATGTATATACATTCCTATTTATGGTATATATTATGTATATACTACTATTTATTTATACATTTATCTGTGGATAAATGTAGACTGTGTTCACCTTCTAGCTGTTGTGACTAATGCTTCAATAATATGTGTATTCATGTATTTATTTAAGAACCTATTTTTAATTGTTTTGTGGATGTGCATATGAAATAGTGACTTACAATTTTGATTTGCATTGTCCTAATGATTAATAATGTTGAGCATCTTTTCATGTCCTTGTTAGCAATATATTTGTATACCCTTTTTAGAGAAATGTTTATTCATTTTTTTACCTGTTTTTAATTGGGCTTTTTGTTTTTGAATTATAAGAATTCTTTATATATTTTGGTTATTAGACCCCTCTAAGATATACAGTTTGCAAATATTTTCTCCCACTATGTAGTTATCTTTTCACTTTCTTGATAATGTCCTTTGATGTACAAAAGATTTTAATTTTGATGAAGTGTAACTTATCTAATTTTCTTTTTGTTATGATTTTAGTGTTCTATGTAAAAACCTATGCCAAATCCAAGGTCATGAACATTTACCCTATGTTTTCTTCTAACAATTTTATGGTTTTAGCTCTTATATTTACATCTTTGATAGATTTTTGGTTAATTTTTTTCATTGGGAACAAATTCTTAAAGCTCACAGAGGGCAAGGACTTGTCTGTTTCCAGTGACTAGAGTGGAAGACCTTATAATTCATTGGGTACGGAGTAGATTGCTTGGAATTATTATTCAGTAGGGTAAAACTAGCCCTAGATAAAACTAGCCCTACTGCTTAAGAGAAAATACAAGAATTCTTGAAAAAGAAGCTTTGAAAGAATTATTGTTTCCAAGTAAATAAACTACATCTTATAACAGTGCACAGATATATTTATAGGAAAAAAATATTGAAATTCAACAAAGTGAAATTCCCAAAGACTAGCATGCAGTGAAGCAGGAAAATAAGACCCATAATGAAGAAAAAATCACAGTATAAAGAGAAATTAAAGAGTTGCTACGCTAACTATTTTTTATAATTGTATCCCATATTTTTAAGAAGTAGAACAACGAAAACAATAGACACATGAAAATTATTTAAAAAAAAAGACTAAAATCAAACTATTGAAATTGAAAAACTTCTCTAAGATGAAGATACTGGGTGGAATTGACACAGATTAGGCAATGTAGAAGAAAAGCTTAGTGGATTTAGACATATAGCAATTGAAACTACTCAAAATGAAACACCGTGAAATGCCCTTAAGGAAATAAGCATCATCCTTCACGATTTTTTTCTTTTTTAGTCCATTTTGAGACTTGAGCATATATCCTTCATACAAGTCCTTTATTAGATAAGCGATTTACAGATATTTTCTCCAGCGACGCCTGGTTGGCTTAATTGATAGAACATGTGACTCTTAATCTCAGCGTTGTTTGTTTGAGCCCCATGTTGGGTGTAGAGATTACTTACAAATAAAAAAATCTAAAAAAATAGAAATATTTTCTCCACTTCATGGCTTTTTTTTAATTCTCTTAAGAGCTACTCTTGAAATATAGTGGTTCTTGATTTTTTTTTTTAAGATTTTATTTATTTATTTGAGAGAGAGACAGTGAGAGAGAGCATGAGCAAGGAGAAGGTCAGAGGGAGAAGCAGACTCCCCATGGAGCTGGGAGCCTGATGCGGGACTTGATCCCGGGACTCCAGGATCATGACCTGAGCCGAAGGCAGTCGTCCAACCAACTGAGCCACCCAGGCGTCCTGGTTCTTGATTTTGAATAATTGATTTTTGTTGTTTTTGTTCTATTTTTTAAACTATGGGTCATGCTTTTGCTCTTCTACCTAAGAAGTCATTATTTAGGCAACGGCAACTTTTCTCCTATGTTTAGTTCTTGGTGTGTTATAATTTTAAGTTTTACATGTAGTTCTATAATTAATTTTGAATTAATATTTATGTATGGTGTGAGGTAGGAACGAGGTTTTGATTTATTTTGTTTCTCTTCTCTTTTTTCTTTTTGTCTAAGGTACTGTTTGTTAAAGAAAATATCCTTTTTCCTTCAACTGTGTTAACAATGGGTTGATAGCTTACATTTTGGTCTGTTTCTAGACTCAATTTTGGCACATGGATTATATGCAATTTCATAACAAAGCTACACATAAAACTGTATAGTAAGA
Organism: Lutra lutra; assembly: GCF_902655055.1. NCBI lineage: Eukaryota > Metazoa > Chordata > Mammalia > Carnivora > Mustelidae > Lutra > Lutra lutra. The sequence continues at coordinate 101,877,834 of NC_062280.1, forward strand.
TGGTATGGGTCTCTGGTTAATACAGATTTTCCCGATTTCTTTTTCTTTTTCTAAGCTTCAACTATTCTAATATTTTTTTGTTTGTTTCTTCATATAAGGATTAAAATTTGCTTGTTGATTTCTACAGAAAATCTTGCTGTAATTTTTTTTTTAATTGAAATTGCATATTCAGTTTTGGAAAAAAATTTATCTTGACAACATTGAGTCTCCTAAACCATGAACATAATATATCTCACCATTTATGTGTATATTTTTAAACTTTCTTTAATTAGTGTTTGTATAGTTTCATGTATAGGTCTTGCACAGGTGTTCTAAGATGTCCACCTAAGTATTTCATCATTTTTGTGAAGTAATAAGTGGATCTTTTCAAATTACAACTTCTGGTTTCTTAATTGCTAGGATATAGAAATAAAATTGATTTGTAAATATTGAGTTTGTATCCTGTGGCTAAAATCACTGAATAGTTCTTGTAATTGTGGTAGATTCTTGTCTTGTCAAGTATCTTGTTGTTTGAAAATAAAAACAATTTTACTTCTTCTTTTCAAAGTGTATAACCATTAATTCTTTTCCTTGCCCGATTATCCAGGGCTGATGCTTTAGTACAAGGATGCATAGTTTAGTGGAAGAAAATACCCTTACCTTAGTACCCATCATTAGGGGAGCTCATTCAGTATTTTATTTTTAAATATGATTATAGCTATGTAGCTTGTATATCTGTAGCTTCTTTTTTTTTAATCAGGTGGAGGAGTTCTTTCTTTTGCTAATTTTTGAAGTTTGTCACCATTAAAGTTTGAATTATATAAAAGGCTTATTCTTCACATTTTAAGATGATTGTATAGTTTTTCTTTAGCTCGTTGACATGGTGAATTGCAATGGCTGATTTTTGAATGTTGGCTGAATATGGGATTCCTGGGATAAACTCCATATAGTTATTTTAGATTGCCCTGAAAAGATTTTAAAAAGTCACATATAATTCCTAGACGATAAAAAACATATCTGTACAGTTCTACTTTAGAAAATTTTTTCTGTTTAAGATTGTTATTTATTTATTTAAGAGAGAAAGAACACTAGTGGTTGAAAGAGCAGAGAGAGAGGGACAAGCATATTCCATGCTGAGTGCAGAGCCCAACATGGAGCTCAATCCCACCATCATGACCTGAGCCAAACTAAGGGTCAGATGCTCAACTGAGCAAGCCACCCAGGTGCCCCCATTCTATACATTTTTTTTCTATTTTACTGTATATTAGATTCTAAAGTATTCACCTATATGTTTAACTGGTATTAAATTAACCAATTATTAAGTGTTATTTTTAGTTTTCATACAAGACTGAGGGATATCTTTGTTCCAGGCATCACTGGAAATTTAAAATAATATGGGTCAATAAATATTCAATGAGGTGGAATTTAATCTTTATTAAATGCAATGATAACAATGGCAATAATGTAATTGTATTAGAATGTGAGTATAGAAGGATATCACTGATGGATATAATTGATGGCTGGGGGATATATTATGACAACTCAGGAGAAAGAGCAATTATCTCATCTTCCTCTACGTGATTGAAAGGGCATATGTGGCAGATGATCTCAGTGGTGCTTACCAGAAAATTTCTGACTGGCTGGTTAAGACTCTATTCCTGGGGAAGTTTGAAACTGTAATTATGTTAGGTATTAAGCTCTAATTTGGTGATGTAAACCTAGCACAAGTGACTTCATTGAACACCTATGGTTTTTGTTCTTTTTTGCTTCTTTTTTGTTTGTTTGTTTCTAATGGCAATTTTTTGTACAATTGCAATTTGTACAATTTGCAATTTTGTACAATTGCAATTTATTGATATTAAAAGTTAAGTAATGTTCTGTGTCACACAACTAATATAATGGATAGAATTCAAACTTGATTAATTTGTACTTCATAGCACATGATACTGATCACCATGCTAGAATTTGAGCTTTGACAAGGAAGGTGAGGCACATTGCTTGAGATCATACCCGAAACCCTTCGGAACCTAAGCAACAGCTCCCTGTCTATAGGGGTTTGAGCTTGATGGTCTTATGTGTGAAACAATGAGACAGAAAAAAACAAAAACAAAACAAAAAACAAAAACAAAAACAAAAAACAACTTTGGAGTTTATGTAAATGTCACAGAAACACAGAAACAGAGGTTCTACAATGTTCTACAAGGAAGAAAAAAATTTCAAGTGAGGCCAACACATTAGGATATTTGGTTCTAAATTAATTTCTATTCTTCTCTTCTCAAAGGTATGATATATTGCCTTGGGTTCTTCCTAAAATAAAATTGGGAAATGTTGTAGATTAACAGTAGATTAACATGGGTATTATTTAAAGAACAACTTTCTTGGATTGGTGAAGATAAGTTTGCCTATATCCATGGTCCTCAAATTTAAGATGTGCTTCAGAATTAGCAGGAGGCTTGTTAAAACAGATCACCAGGCCTCTTCCTCAGAGTATATGATTGAGTAGAATTGTAGTGGGTCCTAGAAATAAGCATTTCTATAAGGTTTCAGGTGATGCTGATGCCTCTGGTCCTGAGATCAACCTTGACAACCACTGGCCTACCCTATATCATTTCAGCTGTAATCTTCTCTCAAGAGCTAGGAAGGAATCAGGACACCTAATTTCTAGTCACAGTTCCCTACCTACCTTTGTGACCATGGGAGAATTACTTAATCTCCCTAGGTTTTATTGTCTTTATATCAAAACTGTGAGTATAAACTAACATTTCCTATAGCTTTATAGTTGATTTTTTTCATTTTATTTGTTTTTATTTTTTTAATAATTTTTGTTTTCTTTCTTTTTTTTTTTTTTCATTTTATTTCATAAGTCTGAGTCTTTCCTGTGGCTCCTTACTACTTTACTGTGATTCCTTACTTACCTGATTTGAGAGCAATTCATTTATTCATTAATTTATAAAATACCAAAACCTACTTCATGCTAGGCATTAAATTATAAGATGAATGAATTATTCTTGTTTTCCAGAAACTATATCAAATTTTACAGATCTCCAACTTCACCATACATCAGAATCACTGAGAATTAAAGACAACAAGGCCTTTCCCAGGGAGATTCTTATTCATTAGGTCTAGGGCAGACCTTTGGTAATTAATTAGTCCCAGAAATGATTAGGCTAAGTAGACAGTATTAGGAGTTACTGATTTAGTGGAGGAGATAGACACAGGAAAGAGGTGATCATAGTGCAATATGACCAGCACCAAGAAAAAAGCCTTCATAAGGTGAGGAAGCCAAGAGAAACAGCTTCGTTAGTTCCCTTTCTTTCTCTTAGCAATTCAGTTATCTTCTCTTGACTGTAGAATCTTGAAGAAGCTATATTCTCAGTCTGATGACAATAATCACAGGAAAGACACTGAAATTATATACATTAGAAATGGGAAGCTTTATGGGGTCACTACTCTGCAGTTATTCTCCCTAGATTCTGGGCAAATTGTCCCACCGCTTGAGGCTCAGTTCCTCCATGCCTGAAATGAGAGCTTTGGAACTGGCATCATCTGAGATGCCTTTCTGTTCTCACAGCCTGGAAGTTTAGGTCTGAGCATATAGACATTGCAGATGTTTTCTAATGGTCTTTTCTGAGACAAGTTTCTAAAGTGGGCTTCTTCTTCTTCTTTTTTTAAGATTTAATTTATTTATTAATTTGTCAGAGAGAGAGATCACAAGTAGGTAGAGGGAGAGGGGGAAGCAGGCTCCCCGCTGAGCAGAGAGCCCAATGTGGGGGTACGATCCCATGACCCTGAGACCATGACCTGAGCCTAAAGTGGGCTTCTTTCCCAGCAATTTTCTTAGTTCTCCCATAAGTACATTCAGAGGATGAGGAGGAGAGCTGATCCAGTGGCTTGCACTCTTGTTCCTTAGAGTCCACCCAACAGTGCTTCTATTCTTTGAGAAGATGATTGTGTATAGCTCTTCTCTGTGGTTCAGTACAGTGTGCTTTCATGATGTAGACTCCCTTTATAGCAGTCAGAAATAATTAATTAATCACTTTCAATGCCATGCTTCCAGAGTATGCTCTTGACTAGTAAGTAAATTAAAAAAAAAAAAAAACAAAAAAAAACAAAAACAAGAGAATCCAGTTAAGGAGCCACTTCCTTGTGAGAGCTGAAGCTCAGGATAAAGTCAATTGAGATGCAAATGTTTCAGCTAAAACAGGCGGACAGTTGCTCCCTCATTTTCTCAAAACAAAAAGAAACACAAGAAAAAAGAAATCTAGTCTAGTCCAACAGAGCTCTCTGAGATATGCATTTCTCAGAGTGATTAATATCTCTGACAGACCATTCAGCAAGCAGTAAGCAAGGAGCCAAGAGGCTTCAGAGAGTAATGCATTTCTGTTCAGCATGATTTTTCTCTTATAAAAATGAAGTTAATGTTATGCCATCCTGTTAAGTCTTTGCGTGTTTTAATGCAAAGTTTTAATGTTACCCTTGTCTTTAAAAAGCCAGCCTATGTGTCTAGCTTGTAAAATGCTAATGGTGGTAATTTCAAATGGGGGTTGGGGCTGGCATTGGTTATGAAAAATAGGGGGGAAAAAAAGGTTTACTATATGGTTAGAATGTCTAATGGAATTTTAGTTTGATATATTAAGAGGTACGTGGATAAATTGCTGTATGGTTAAAAACAATATTTGTTATTATTAATATTATTTTCACCATTGCAAATAAGGCCATGCAAGCACATATTACATTAGAGACCAGTATAATAGTCATGCTATTTAACCATCCTAACAACCAAGTGAAAAAGAAATTATTGTATTTAGCTTAAAAATGAAGAGAATGAATCACAGATAATTTAAATTCTTCATTTAAGGTCATGAAAGTTATAAGTGGGATTCAAATTTAATTCTCTTATCTGCAACCTAACAGTCTATGTTCTCCTCTGCACATTTCCTGGGAAGTCTCCATCTTAGCAACATAGCTAGGAAAAGATTAAAGTGTCCAGACCAGAGATGAATCTTGTTTTGCTTGGTGGTAAACTATAACAAACAAGAGCATGAACGCTTCTGCTTGTGCACTGATGCCAGCTTTTACTGTAGCTGTAATACATACCTGCCATTAGCAGGAGAACTAGCCTTGGCCATGTTGACAAAGAGGAGTTTGCTGGTGGCTTTTCTAAGATCCTCTTGAGAGCCTGGTGAATTGAGAGCTATATGAAGAGCTAATCCACACCTAGAACCCCATAAAGGCAATTAATATCTGAAGTTGTACATGTGAACCATGTTCAAGTGCATTGTCAAAATTATGTTAACTAGTTAAATGTTTTCAGGTGTTATCTTTCCTATTTTTGAGCATGACTTTTATTACTCATAAACAGAAAAATTATCAAGGCTGGAAACAGCCCAGGGAAGTCCTCTTGGTTTTTCTGATGCCCTCTCTCTTGGAATATTTGTAGGCTCCTCAGACTGGGGAAGAACTTCTTTGCATACTGGTAGTTCTTCTTCTTGCTTCACTTCTATATCCATGCTGTCCAAACTACATTACCACTTGCATCATATGTTAATATATATGAGAGCTTGCTGATTTCTATGAGCATACATATTAAATGCAATATATTCACTATGGCACTCCTATTCTATTTTTGTGCCAGGCTAATATAGAATTCTTTCTAGCATCAGCACCACTGCTGCTCACATGCCCTCCTTGCTGGCTCGCTGCTGGACTCCATGATGAGCTTAGTCAGATACAACTTGATTCTTCATCCTATTCTAATGAGTTTCCTAAAGAGCCTAAAAAGATAACATTAACAACACTATGGCATGCTGATCGAGGTAATATTTGGGAGGCACCCAATCACCTTTTATAGTTATTCAAATGATGAAATATATCAATCATGTCCTGTCAACTTTCCCATCAGTGGGTGCCCATCTCCTAGTAAAAGTCACGATCCTAAAATTAGCCCATAAGCCCTGTGTGAATCCTGATAGTGTTCTCACCTTAGACTCCTTCTCTTCTCCCTGTGTTCACTTGCTTTCCACCATGCTACCTTCTTTACTGCTCTTCGGAGATCTTTTCTGCAGTCTTCGCATCTGGACTGTTTGTCTCATAAATCTACAGCAGCTAGTTCTTTCCCTTCCTTTGTGTCTGCTTGTATGATGTTTGTGCAGTGAGGAATTGCTTAATAATCCTATCTAAACAGCAACACATGCATAGACATTTCACAGTCCTTTACCCTCTCATCTACTACATTTTTTAATGTGTCACTTAATTCATTCTTTTCCTCTTTGTCTCCTCTCATTCAAATAGGGATCCTCTGGATATAGGTGTAAATGGAGATGTCTGTGTAGACGAGACACAGAGATAGATATGTGTATCTGTATCTCTATTATTTGTTTGTTTGCTGCTGTGTTAATTTGTTGTTGTTTACTGCTGAGTTCCCAGGGTCTCATTCAAGTACCTTTAGCACACGATCCTCTCAATATATAGTTATTACATAAATGAACATGTGTAGAGAATTCCCTAAATCGACTTGATCCAACCATTTTTCTTTGTCAGGAATGAGGAACAGATGAGCAGGAGTTTCCAACAATCTGGATTAGGAAGAAATTTTAATGTGAGGTTTCACTGACTCTCATGTGATATAAACAGATTCTATTAATTGAGAAAATGCATAGGAACAACAAAGCTGTTTTTAATTTAGCAATTTAAATCAATCTTCACTTTATTAATCACAAAAACATGACATATAATTTATTCTGTTTGGGTTGCACAAGAGATTCTTCAGAACCTTTCTGACTCAGATGTATAGCTGTGAGGCCGGCAGTCCTCAATGTCTTGGAAACAGTTTGCTTCTTGGGCAGACATGACTGAATTTTGGTTCTAACACCATCACCTCTCTAAGCCTACCCATAATGTGAAACCAGTAATTCTTATCTATAGGGATTTGGGAAGGATAAGACATGATGGCATTTTAAATGATGGTAATCAATAGTGGCCTGCCTGGGCCTGTACCTCATAAATGGGAATTCTATTAAGAAATAATGGCAGGAGTGAAGATCAACAGAATAGTGGGAAAGAGTGGGTTCTCCCTGAATACTGATGTTGGTTGAGCTGTTCTAAGCAGCAGAAATGCACCAGTGTTCCCAGATTATACTTTGTACTATATACATTTAAGGCCAGTCTTCACTTAAAGGTGCTTAGGAAAACAAAACAAACTTGTCAGTTTTTAATCCTGTATGTCTCCATAACTACTGAATTAAATATCATTTTCCCTAATGAAGTGCCCAGCTCAATGTTTTATTTCTTAAACAATGAACAAGTATTATACTTGTTACTTATTATATGCCTAGCATTTGTTTAGTTAGTGACAAGAACATAGTGCAGCACCTAGCGCACAGCCATTGGGATCATTTAGACCTGGGAGTGAGCCTGGCTTATGGTTCCCAGCTACACTGACTTCCTGAGGTAACTTATGTACAACTCTGTTTTCTCATTTTTTGATAGTAGCGTAATTATTCATAGGTTATTTGTAAGGGTTAAAAATTGATTAAAATAAGGCAAATTGTGAAAAATGTAGAAATAATTACTATATTAAATGAAAAGCAGCTGGCAATGGAGCTCAATAAAATCCAAAGCAGTTTGTATAATTCATTGTAGAAAAATTACAAAAATTTTTTAAGCCAGAATTGTAAAAGGTACTATACATAACCATACAAGTCTAAGAAAAACATCATTAATACTATGTTTTAATCTTTGAAACAATGTTTTAATTGTCTGAGACCACAGGAAAAGTTTAAAAAGCAAGAATGTTACTATGTATGTCATGCAACTCCCCCCCCGCCAATATAATTTTAGATTTCAAAAAATAATTCTTTTTTTTTTTTAAAGATTTTATTTATTTATTTGACAGAGAGATCACAAGCAGGCAGAGAGGCAGGCAGAGAGAGAGGAGGAAGCAGGCTCCCTGCTGAGCAGAGAGCCCGATGCGGGGCTTGATCCCAGGACTCCAAGATCATGACCTGAGCCGAAGGCAGCGGCTTAACCCACTGAGCCACCCAGGCGCCCCTCAAAAAATAATTCTTAAGGGCGCATGACCTCTATCTTTTAAAGATGAGATGTAATGAATCAATCTAGTCTCTATTATTAAATTCCTAGCCTGCTTTCAAAAGTTTTCATTGTTAAAAGCTAACATTTTAATAAACTAATGACTTGATTGTTATTCTTTTGCTTATTGCTTTTACATTAATTTTCATAGATGACTTTTCATTTTATCTCCTCTACTTGACTGATATTGATCTCATGATTGATATAGGCTTATAGGATTGGTTGGGATTGGGTCCATGCTTTTGTGCTATAAAAATATTCATTATTAGAATAATAAACTCTTTATTGAAGATATGGTAGAAATTTTTCCAATCATCTATTGTCAATGCTATATATATTTGACTGGCTTTCTAGTTACTCCAGTGGTTTTTAGATTATTTGAGTTTTCATTTTTTCCTGTCATTTAAGTTATATTTTCTTAGAAATGTGTCCTTTTGTCCATTTTTTAAAAAATTTGTTACCAAAGAGTTATACAGGTTACCAAGTATTTTATAAACATTCTGTCTTTTTAAAAATGTAGAACATGTAACTCTTGATCTCAGGGTTCTGAATTCAGGCTGCATGTCCGGCATGGTGTCTCCTTAAAAAAAAACAGTGTGCTCTTTCTCAAATTATGCTCGCTCATTTGTACCATCTCCCTTTTAATTTCTTTTTTTTTCTTGAGGGGGTGCACATTATATTGACTTCTACAAGTTTATCTTTTATTGAACGTGGATTTTGAGCGAAAGGACTCTCACTATGATAATTCTGACATTAGTCTGGCCTACTTTCCCCTTCGTAAAAACTCAGCTGTAGACCTACTATCAATTACTTAAGCTGAAAACAACTTCACCTTTCTCATCCCAATGTCTTTCTTTCCGTGATGATGAGTGATTTGGAGCATCTCTTCATGGGTCCATTGGCCATCAGGATGTCTTCTATGGAAAAATGTTTGTTCATATCTTCTGCCTATTTTTTGATTGGATTACTTAGGTTTTCTTTGGTGTTGCATTGTATAAGTTCTTTATATATTTTAGATACTAACCATTTATTAGATATGTCATTTGAAAAGATCTTCTCCAATTCAGTAGACTGTATTTTTGTTTTGTTGATGGTTTCCTTCACTGTGAAGAAACTTTTTATTTTGAGGTAGTCCCAAGTTTATTTTTGCTTTTGCTGCCCTTGTCTCAGGAGACCTATCTAGAAAGAAGTTGCTATATGGAGATGTCAAAGAACTTACTGCCTGTGTGTTCTTCTAGGATTTCTATGGTTTCAGGTCTTACATTGAGGTCTTTAACCCATTTTGAGTTTGTTTTTGTGTATGGTGTAAAAAAGTGGTCCAGTTTTATTCTTTTGGATGTAGCTGCCCAGTTTTACCAACTCCATTTGTTGAAGAGACTGTCATTTCTCCATTTCATATTCTTGCCTCCTCTGTGAAAGATTAGATAGAGAGATTGCTGATAATCGCTCTGTTATTTTAGAGAAAGAGAGAGAGTGAGTGAGTGTGAGAGTGAGGGGAGGGGTAGAGGGAAAGGGAGAGAATCTGAAGCAGACTCTGAGCTGAGTGCGGAGCCCAACAGGGATCAGTCTCACAACCCTGAGATGTAACATGAGCCGAAATCAAGAGTAAGACACTTAACCAACTGAGCTGCCCAAGTACCTCACTCTATCCAAATTTTCTGTTTCTTCTTGCTTTTGTTTTGAGAGGTTATATGTTCCTAGGAATTTATTTATTTCTTCCATGTTGTCCAATTTGTTAGCATATCATTTTTCATAATATTCTCTTATAATTTGTATTTCTGTTGGGTTTTTTTTTTTGCCCTTTTTCATTTCTTACTGTGTTGTCATCTCTCTCTCTCTCTCTGGTTTCTATTTCATTTATTTCTGCTCTAATCTTTATTATTTCTTTACTTTTGTTGGTTTTGGGTTTTGTTTGTTCTTCTTTTTGTAGTTCCCTAAGGTGTTAGGTTGGGTTGCTAATTTGAGATTTTGCTTACCCTTCAGGTAGGCCTGTGTTGCTATAAACTACCCACTTAGAACAGCTTTTGCTGCATCCTGAAGATTTTGAACTATTATATATTCATTTGCATTGTATGCATGTATTTTTTTTTAATTTTCTCTTTGATTTCTTGTTTGACCTATTCATTATTTAGTAGTATGTTATTTAACCTCCATGTATTTGTGTTCTTTCCAGATTTTTTCTTGTGGTTGATTTCTAGTTTCATAGAGTTGTGGTCAGAAAAGATGCATGGTATAACTTTGATTTTTAATTTTGTAGAGACTTGTTTTGTGGCCTAACATGTGATCTCTTCTGATAATGTTTCATGTGCACTTGAAAAGAATGTGTATTCTGCTGATTTTGAATGGAATGTTTTGAATAGAACTTTTAGTTCTATCTAGTCCAATGTGTCGTTTAGAACAACCATTTCCTTGTTTTTCAGATTGGATGACCCATCTATTTATGTAAGTGGGGTGTTAAGTTTCTCTACTATTATTGTATTAATATCAGTTTCTTTCTTTATGTCTGTTAATAGTTACTTTACGTATTCAGGTGCTCCTATATTAGGTGCATAAATATAATGTTGTATCTTCTTGTTGGATTGTTCCCTTTATCATTTTTTACTGTCCTTTTTTTTAAAATATTTTATTTATTTATTTGACAGAAACAGACATAGCAAGAGAGAGAACACAAACAGGAGAAGTGAGAGAGTGAGAAGCAAACTCCCCGCTGAGCAGGGAGCCAGATGCAGGGCTGGATCCCAGGACCCTGGGATCATGACCTGAGCTGAAGTAGAGGCTTAACGACTGAGTCACCCAGGCACACCCTTTAGTGTCCTTCTTTTTCTCTTGTTACAGTCTTTGTTTTAAAATTCATTTTGTCAAATATAACTATTGCTAACTCATCTTTCTTTTCACTTCCATTTGTATGATAAATGTTTTTCTATGCCTCCACTTTTCATTCTCATGTGTCTTTATACTAAAATGAGTCTCATGTAGGCAGCATATAGATGTATTGATGGGTCTTGTTTTTTTATCCATTCTAACACTCTATGGCTTTTGTTCAGAGTGTTTAGTCCATTTACATTCAAAGTAATTATTGATAGGTATGTATTTATCACCACTTGGTTATTTGTTTTATGTTTGTTTTTGTAGTTCTTCTCTGTTCTTCTATTTTTCTTTCTTATAACTTGCCTCCTTTCTTTAATGATATACTCTGATACCTTTCTCTTTATTTTTTGCATATCTATTACTGGTTTTTGATTTACCTAATGATACATTAGGTTTTTACACAACATCTTAATGCAGATAGCAGTCTATGTCAGGTTGATGGTCACTTAAGATTGAATTCATTCTTCATTCCTTTCTCTCCCATGTTTTAGGTATATGGTGTCATAATTTACATCCTTTTATTTTGTGAATTCCTTGATTGATTTTTAGAGATATACTTAATTTTAATGTTTCTCTGCTTCCTACTTTTCTTACTCAAATTCCTCTTTAATATTTCTTATAGGGATGGTTTAAATGTGTATGAATTCCTCTAACTTTGGTTTGTCTGGGAAACTCTTTATCTTTACTTCTATTCTGAATGGTAGCTTTACTGGATAGAGTAACGTTGGTTGCAGATTTTTTTTTTCCTTCAGCACTTAGAAAATATGATGCTACTCTTCTGGCCTGCAAAGTTTCTGCTGAAAAATCAGCTGATAGCCCTATAAGATTTCCCGTATAAGCACTTTTTTTTTCTTCTTTTCTCTTGCTACTTTAAAAATTCTCTCTTCATCCCTACTTTCACCCTCATTTTAATTACTATTTGTTTTTGTATGGATCTCTTTAGTTTGATTTTGTTTGGGGCTCTCAGTGCTCCTAGACTGGATTTCTGTTTCCTTCCCCAGATTTGGGAAGTTTTCAGCTATTATTTCACAAATACATTCTCTGCCCTTCTCTCTCTTCTCCAGAGGTCCCTGTCATGTCCATGTCATTATGCTTGATGGTGTTGCTATGTTTCCTTAATCTAGTTTCATTTTTTATTATTGTTTTTTTTTTTTTCTTTTCTGCTCTTTTGTTTAATTGATTTCTATTAGTCTGTCCTCCAGGTCACTAATCCAATTTTATGTTTCCTCTAGTCTACTACCCATTACATCTAGTGTATTTTTCATTTCAGTTATTGAATTCTTTATCTTTGGTTGGTACTTTTTGTGTTTCATCTCTTTGTTGAGGATCTCACTGAGGTCCTCCACTCTTTCCTCCAGTCCAGTGAGTATCTTTATGACCATTACTTTAAATTCTCTATCAGACATATACTTATCTCTGTTTTGTTTACTTCTCTTGCTGTGATTTTCTCCTATTTTTTTTCATTGGAGATATATTCCTCTATCTCCTCATTTTGTCTAACTCTCTGTCATTTTGTCTAACTCTCAGTGTCTGTTTCTGTGTGTTAGGAAAGTCAACTATGTCTCCTGCTCTTGAAAGTAGTGGTCTTATGAAGAAGAGGTCCTATAATGTCATGGAGTGCAATGTCCCCTGTTCATCCTAACCTAGCAATTTAGGGGTGTCTTCTGTGTGTGTTGTATGCACCCTGCTTTTGTGTCTAAGTCACTTTTCTCGTCATGCCAGTGGATTGAAATGACTCTCTTTGCCTGTTGTAGGCAGGGTTTGGTCCATATGGTGTTAGTGGACCAGCTGGGGTCACCTTGCGCTTAAGATGAGTCAGATCAGAGTTGCCAGAGATGTAGTAGCACTGAGCTATGGGATGATTTCCCTGTGTTATTTTTCCCTGAGTAGCTTTCATCAGTATGCAGAGACTACCATTAGACCAGATGTCTGTCCCCAGCCCATTGCTAGGCTGCAGTTGGACTGGTATGTATAGTTATCTTTCCCTTTCCCTTTCCCTAGGTCAGGAGTCACTTAAGAGTGGTAGTGGTTCCTTTGGGAGCTGCTCGCACACTGCCAGGCTTGTGGCACTGTTTTGGATGTGCTCCAGCCAAGAGTGTGCTGGAAGGGACAGAACCACAGGAGAACATGTATAATGAGTGCCCATTGTTAGAGTGTTTGTGTAGTCTGTTGAAGGAGTGGACCTGGAGTCACTTTCAAAAACTCCTGATAGAGGGCTGGAAGGGGTAGCCCTCAGTAGAGTGCAGAGATGAAGAGCATGGTCCCAGCAAAGTCTGCCTTGGTCTGTGGGAGGAGACCTGCCACTACCTGGAACTGAAATGGGGTGGGGGTGTTTGGAGGGGACAGATCTGCAGAAGAACATGGGGGCAGGTATGCAGTGTTAGTAATGTTTTGGGGGGTCTGCTTAGGAGGACCTGGAGCCAACACCTGGCTGGCCAGGGTTGTCTTCAAGAGAATATGGGGGATAAGGCATGCTGTTGGTGAATTAGATGCAGAGTGTTCTCCCTGTGCTGATTCCTGCTGATTCCTCACATGCTCTGAGAATAATCAACAAATCCTCCTCCTATATACCAAGGGTATTTTCAACTGCTGCTTCTGTGCTATATCTTAGTGGGGTATTTATTATGCTGTCTCTTTAAAGGCAGGGACTCAGTTTCCTCTCCCCCTGCTGGCTCTTTCAGTGCCGAACCCACTGATTTTTAAGGTTCTAGGTGTTAAATCCTGCTGATTGTAAGAACTTGCTAAATACTGCCCCCTCCACCCCCAGTTTTCAAAGCTAGAGGTTATGGGGATGCAGCTTCTTCATGTAGCCTCCCTGGTATGAAAGTTTGCTCTCTCTCCTCTTTGGACCTACAACATCCTTCCCTCCTGGGGATTACCTGGAGATCCGTTAAGCTCCCGACTGCATCTCTGCTCTTCCTACCTTCTTTCATGTGGCCTCTTCCCTACATTTAGTTGTAGATAGTCTGGTCTACAGTCTTTGGTGGTTTTCTGGGTTTTTTACCCTGATATGGGTGTTATCTAGTTGTATCTGTGTGATGAGGTGAACTTAGCATCTTCCTACTCCATTATCTTCCTTAGAAGTCTTATCTCCCTTTTTTAATTAATAATACTTTACAAACATTTTTCTACATTATTTTTCTTCTCAAAAAGAAACAAAAGATAATCTTAATAATAAGAATCAAATCTCCTGTGTTGGATTTTGTTAGCTTTGTTCTTTATGTTAAATTTTAATTTTTAAAGGAAATTTTACTTTTTAATTATACATGAATGAATGCTTGTTAAAACAAGTGCAGTAATGTATTATAATGTGTACATTGTCATTGTTTACCATTTTCCACTATTTACCATTTACCTGTTTACTATTTCCATTGTTTACCATTTACCAAACAAGAAATCAAAGAGAAAATTAAAGGGCATTTTCCACTGCTCTTTCACCATTCTTCTCATTGCTAGCCTTACATGTGTCTTTTTTGAACTTCCTTCTTGTTATAAATTTATCTAAACATATATGTACATAAAACTCAACACTAGAGGGCTTCTGGGTGGCTTAGTTGGTTAAGTGTTTGCCTTTGACTCGGTTTATGATCCCAAGGTTCCGGGATCGAGTCCCACATCGGGCTCCCTGCTCATCAGGGAGCTTGCTTCTCTCTCTGCTCCCCCCTCCCCACTCATTCTCTCTCTTTCTCTCTCTCTCTTTCACAAAAATAGATAAATAAAAATATGTTAAAGAAAACTTCAACACTAGAATCTCTTTGTGTGTATGAAAAGTCTTATCTGTATCTGATGATATGAGATTTCTCCCTCTTTCTATATTTAGATAACAGATGAATGGATATCTTCACGTGAAAACTCCCTTGTATTTCTGGTATAAATCTACATTAGTTGTGGTACATTATAGTTGTTGTTGGTGATGCCTTATTGGATTGCATTTGCTAAATTTTACATAGATTTTTTTTGTATCTCTATTTTAAGTGTTCTGAACACCTCCTATTCAACCTATTAGTGAATAAGGAAACTCCTGCCCTGAATAGTATGAGATGGCTTAATACACAGCACCTGACACTAGACAGATAAGCATGGTAGCAGTTTATTAGTCACATATACTCCCTGGTGGAAGAGGACACTGTACACCTCAAAGGACCACGCGGGGTTGCACTCAGAAGAAAAGTGACTGAGCAGAGAACAACAGAGACAGGCTTTATAGTAACCAGAGTGGGGAGAGTCCCCAGATTCCATTGGGAATATGTGCTTAGCTTTCTGGAGAAGTTTCATGGACTGGGAAGGAAATAAAACCCATTAGATTGAGGATTAGTAGGAGACAGTTGGTATGGCTGATAGGCAAACTGAGGTAGGGATAATTTCTCACTGGGTTGGTGCACATGTGGAGAGTCTGGGAACTGTCTTTTGGAAAGTCCTGTGAGACTCAAAGATGTCAAGGCGTCATTTGAAATTTTAGGTTTTACAATAAGTGAGATTGACCTATACTTTATTTTTTATAATACTTTTAGCAGAATTTGGTAATAAATGTATGTAAGCCTTATAAAATAAATTGGAGAGATATCTAGAATATTTTTTCTAGGATAGTCTTTTTTTTTTTTTAAGATTTTATTTATTTATTTGACAGAGAGAGATCACAAGTAGACGGAGAGGCAGGCAGAGAGGGAGAGAGAGGGAAGCAGGCTCCCTGCTGAGCAAAGAGCCCGATGCGGGACTCGATCCCAGGACCCTGAGATCATGACCTGAGCCGAAGGCAGCGGCTTAACCCACTGAGCCTCCTAGGCGCCCCAGGATAGTCTTTGAATATTATTTTAATGTTAGAATCTCTATTATTATAGAGTATACATTATTTTTACATTATTACATTATTACCTTATAAAAATAGATTATTTTAAATAACGGACTCATCAATTCTTTAATAGAACTCAAACTATCTTATTCTAACTTTATGAATGGCAGGATTACTTTTGTGATCACTTTTATTGGGGCGTTCTTATCTATTTATTTATTTATCTTTAATTTATTATTTTTTTAATAAACATTTAATGTATTATTAGCCCCAGGGGTACAGGTACGTGAATCGCCAGGTTTACACACTTCACAGTACTCTTTTGTTTTTTTGGGATCACTTTTATGGGGGAATATTCTAGTTATTCTTAGGTTATTAGGAAATTAAAATTTTACTTCAAAATAAGTACTCTAGGTTTTATTTTTTTTTACTCTAGATTTTAATTTTTTGTCATAGACTTTCATGTGGTATTTCTTATTTTTATTTCTCTTATGTATAATCAGCTGTAAAACTAATATAAAAAATTTTTTTCTCATTCCTACTAATTTTTAAAAATTCTTTCTTAATTAATCAAGGTAATGAAGGCTATTCTATTAATCTCTTCTAAAGGTGAGTTTTAGTTTATCTTCAAATATTTATTCCTTTTTATTTCATTAATTTTATTATTTAGTTTTAGTTCTTATCTGTATCATTGTGATTATATTAATTTTTCTAATATCTTAAGAAAGATTCTAAATTGATTTATTTATATCTGTGAGCTTAGATGCTGAATCTGAGATAGAAATTCTTGTGGAAGTGATTTTTTGAGGGAGAAACCCTGTGGAAAAGTCTTTAATACTTTACCATTAAGTGTGATGTTAATTTAGGATTTGGGTAGATCTCCTCTATCAGATTAAGAAAGCCCCCTTCTATTCCTTTGTATTGTGATGATCACATGTTTTATCCTACATTCTGTTCAAATGGTGAATTATAATGATTGGTTTTTGAATGTTGAATCAACCTTCAAATTTCTGATGTAACTACTTACTCATTGTGTATTTATTTTATTCATATTGTGGGATTTACATTGTGTTCTATGCTCTAACCAAAAGCAGAGTCTGATGAATATACTTTTAAGTGGTTGTAGTTCTTGTTATTATGGATATTATTGCAGTTATTTCTTGAGGCTTCAGTGACAGATTTTAAACTTCTTCAGGGTAAAATTTGTTTGTTTGTTTGTTTTTAAGATTTTACTTATTTATTTGACAGAGAGAGATCACAAATAGGAAGAGGCAGGCAGAGAGAGGGAAGGAAGCAGGCTCCCTGCTGAGCAGAGAGCCAGATGCGGGGCTCGATCCCAGGACCCTGAGACCATGACCTGAGTCGAAGGCAGAGGCTTAACCCACTGAGCCACCAGGCTCAAGATTGTTTTTAATAGAATTTATTTGGTATTTTATCTTAGTGTTGGAGAAAAAGAAGTATAATCAGTACTGGTAGTTTGGCTAACGAGGTTTTTTTTTTTGTTTTTTGTTTTTTGGTTTTTGTCTCTTTGTTTGTTTGTTTTTTGGTAGCCAGGGCAAGGGAAGAGAGGAAAATGAGGAAGTGTTACTGAATGGATTTAAAATTTCAGTTATGCAAGATGTTTCCATTTTAATTTAATCTTTTCAAGTTGCTATGAAAAATTTTGTGTTTATTGTATACCTTTTCTTCTTATCCCACAGCTTTTGTACTTTCAAAAAAATAAATTTAGCAATTTCAAATATCTTATGTAAAGAAGATAAAAGTCAAAAGATTGATAATGTCTGGCATTTGAAGTTAGGGACAGTGTTTGTTAGGAATATTTTTTGTTTCATCAAAGTTAATTAGTAGCAACGTATTTATCGCAGGCAAAGCAAATACTCTTGCTTATTTCTTAAGGGTATTAATAAGTCCTAAGGAGTTTTCCTAGAGCCTTTTCTACCCTAGATCATGGTTTTCATATACAGAAACACACAATTAAAAGGATTGATACTGTACTTTATTCTCTGTGTTTTATTCACTTTCCTAATAAATATTTAATAAAATTTTATACACTAGATTGAAAAATATATATGACATATATACATCCATATATGTATTTTTACTTATTTACTTTTTAAAAGATAGCATATTTTGGCAACCAGAACAAAGATTAGAGTTTGCCAGAATCCTTTAGTCTATAATATGCACCTTCCTGCAGTCCAGAAAGGATGCATTTATTTTGTTCAGTGGCTTCAATATTTCACTTTTCCCTTTTTTTTTTTTTTTTTTTAGTCTTGATGGTACTCAGGTACCAGCACTCATTGTGACAATCTTTTGTTATAAAATCCAGATTGTGCCAAAAGGTGTATGATTTTGGTTAAGTGAAACTTGGCATTTGGATATATCATAAAACTGCCAAGAATGTGCTAATATAATATTTGATTTAGTAATTGAAAATAGCTACCACTAAGAATTATTTTATAAATAAAACATGACCATATATTTCTACATAATATTTACATATAAAAGAGGTATAGATCTCCTATATTGCATCATAGGTCACTTGAACGTCAGATTACACAATACTCGTGTAATTATTGGTTGTAGTAAACTCTGGAAAATATGTGGGTTTTTTTGTTTTTTGCTTTTTTGTTTTGTTTTTGTTTGTTCCTTTGGTGTGTTTGTTGTTGTTGGGTGGGTTTTGTTTTTGGTTTTGGTTTTGTTTTGTTTTGTTTTCAGAATCTGCCTGAGAATATAGTGAATTGGAATGACTATACCAGGGCTTTTGCCTTCTAAGACCCTGAACCCAGTTAGTAGATAAGGAAAGTCTCAGAGCCCCAGCTAAAGGGAAAAGAAGTAGGGACAACTCATTCTAAAATTTTCCCACCATTTCTGTCCCTTAAGTATATCAGAAAAAGGACAAGTTTTATGAAATTATTAAGACCCAGTTACATATTAAAAGAGATTCTGAACTTACTGAGGGAAGATTTTAACCTGGTGCCCTTTCTCATTGCTCTTGACACAGTAGGTGCTAAGAAACACAGTTGATTGACAATGATTATAAATCTTCCTCATTGTTCACATTTATCCAACATCTGTTCTGGCCCTAGGAACTCCAATTTGAATTAGTCTCCCTACCATTTTTCAGGAGTTACCATTTAACACTATTGCAGTTTTCTTGGAGCAAGACTAAAATAGAATGAATGATCCTTCTTTCACAGAAGGGATGGATGAGAACATGGAGTGAGAACTCCTTAGGACAGGTTATAGCTGGCCCAAAGACAAAATGATACAGATTTCTGTCATCAAAGGGAATTCTTGATAGGTATCTTGACAGGTCCAGCGAAAGTATTCATCTTTTATCTTTCTACTCATAGGTCAGGAAGCATCTTTCTAAACCCTTTTGTCAGGATACTGTGCTAATTGTTTCCTTCAAGATTTTTATCTTTACTTCCATCTGCCCTTCTTCATTTTTTCTGGCTCAATTATATTTGTGCAAAATGGCCAATTAATATTTAATCCAACATTTCAAGTCCTGTTTAATTTTTTAAGAGTCTGTTCTTCCAGGTTTCTTACATAAGGACAATCCCTTTCAGAAGCTATTAGTGAGCAGTAATTAGCCAGAAAGTAGCACAGTGAGTATGAATTTTTTATGATAATTAAGTCCCTCATTCTCTTAAGACATAAATGTATAAGCATTTATGAATGCATGAGTTGGATATGAAATACATGGACCCAAACTAACCAAAGACAGATGGAGAAGAGAGAATGAGAAAGGTATGCAAAGGAGAATCCCTGATTCTGAGCTGTGCTCAGGAGGTTTAGGAGGAGACTTATGGAGTAAAAAGAGAAAGAGTGAATAACTAACAGTTGGTATCATGAATGTGATAAGCATGTAGAAAGTACTAAAGATTTAAAAGATAAATAATTTCTCCAAAGGACAACATGATACCATGAAAGAATACATTTGATTGATACTTTCTATAACAGAAGTTCTTCAACTGAGATAAATAGGCAACAGGAAATGATTGACAACTCTGTAAGTTATTTCCACCACTTCAGAAACCATAACAAATCATACATTTAGCAATGCCAAGTATGTAGACATTAATTAAAGTCCTAGATGTTTTTGCTTTTTTGGAATTAAATTAGTATGTCTGGTAAGGTGTCTTATATATTATTAATCAGAGGATCATTTTAGCAGATGAGTGATGATAGGAAGTAATTCAAGTGATTATGTTTTTTATAAACAGTTCCCCCTCCCCTTGCCACGTTCATGGGAGGCTTACATTTCCCAGTTCTTTGATTTTAGATTGATCTTATGATCTGTTTAAGAAAGGATGTCAGGTGGTGAAGGTAGGAACTTAAAAATGGGTCTGTACAATTTGATATTCTCTAATCATTCTGTCCTTATCATGAGTTTAATGGCCTCACTGGCATCTTGTTGGAAAAAGAAATTTGGGGAGTAGACCTGGCTTCAAATAGCTGCTAAAAGCCACCTAACTGTGTCCACCATAAATCAAACAACATCAGTCAGTCCACAAATACTTGAGGGAAAAACAATCCTTATTGTTGTAATGCCCCTGAAGTTTTGTTTCGTTTTTTGTTGTGCACTAAATGACAAATTCAGCCAATGAATGCTAAGAGATCTGACTTGAAAAATAGATGAAGGAGCTTATTTGCTATATTAATATGTTTAGAGTTCACTTATGAGTAATGAGTATTGTTTTGTAGGTTTCTAAGAAGAGCAATTTAGAATTCCCGTTTGGGTAGATCATTTAGTTGTTTTAGGAGAAAATGGATTTTAAATCTGGGTGGCAGTGAAAGTTTAAAGAATGACAATGATAGAAGAAAGGATATTAATATACAAGGTAAAGATATACTTGAAACAATGTACATTTGACAGTTATTTGCACTGATGTATGTATTGCCTCACAGCACCAAGTTCACCCTTTATTATCTGCTCTGTAATAATAGAGTTGGATCTTTTTTTTTTTTTTTTTAAAGATTTTATTTATTTATTTGACAGAGAGAGATCACAAGTAGACGGAGAGGCAGGCAGAGAGAGAGAGAGGGAAGCAGGCTCCCTGCTGAGCAGAGAGCCCGACGCGAGACTCGATCCCAGGACCCTGAGATCATGACCCGAGCCGAAGGCAGCGGCTTAACCCACTGAGCCACCCAGGCGCCCCATAATAGAGTTGGATCTTATAAACAGTTTTCCTTTATAGCTCTTTTATAGCTTTTAACATTCTGTTAAGATGTTAAGCATAGGAAGTAGAGAGCATAGGAAGGAAGCTGAGAAAGGAGAGTATTTCTCTTCTCTTTCTGGCTTTGGTTTGCTTCTCTTGGCTTCTTTCTCCCGTCATGCAGCTGCCCGCTCACAGCATATAGTCCCTTGGTAAGTTTACAATTCCATTTTTGGCCTGGCGAATACTCTACCCCTTTCCCAAGAAGGACACTGTGCTCCCCAGACCTGGTGCTATCCTTCTTTTGAGTATACTCCTGAGGCCTTGACTCCCCCTTTATATCCATCTATGTGTCTTGATCAACCTGAATTCCATGGATATGTCAAGAAACACCTAATACAGATTCTATGTACCTCACGTCTCACACCATCCAGCCGTTAAGCAGCAACTAAATCCATGACCCCTGTAGTGGATTTTCTGATGAGGATGCTCACCTGCCCCACCCCCCAGGTTTCCTGCTTGAAAATCTCAGCCATGATTCTTACCACCTGGACAAGGTGTTGCCTGTTTTCTTGGAAACTGCAAACCAAATCTGTGCCCAAAATTCAAGCCACAGAATTTTTCAACCATCTGGTAAGCTGCCACCCTGTCTGTTCCAACAGGATCTGAAACACAGTCTTGAGGAAAAACAAAAAACAAAAAAACAAACTCTAAGTTGACTGTTTTCTTGGACATTCTCAGCCCTGGAGAATTTTTTTTTTTTTTTTTAGAGTTATCTTTGCCTATTATTCTCCTGATATAGTTGATAATTCTTTATAATAAGATTTCCCCATTTCAAATTACTGTGTGGTTTATGTCACCTGATTGGATTTTAACTGATAAAGAACACTGATGAATCAGTTGTGAGAGGGAGGTTGAGAGTGGTCAAGGGTGATTCTGAGATGGGAACTGATTAATGGTGTCACTCTTGACTAATGTATGAAGTAGGAGCCAGCACGGGAAGAAAATCAATTCCATTTTGAATGTGGACAATGTGAAGTACTTACTAGGCATTCGACGTAATTGACCATCAGGCAGTGAGATAGCATAACTAAAGCTTGGTGGAGAGAAGACAGATAGCAGATATGGATCAATGAATCATCAGCATTCAAGAGCAAGGTGAAATTATGAGAGTAGAAGTGATCACCTAAACTACTGAAGTATGATGGATGATAAAAGCAGAGACTCAAACACAGAAATCCACAGAAAACTAATGTGTGATAATTCTCAAGAGTAACTTAGAAGCAATCGTGAGAGGAAAGTAGACATTTTCTCAAGCATGGAGCGATTAATGATGCCAAAAATAACAGCAAATTTTATTAATATAAGGATGGAAAAATGCTAGATTTGGCCATTCAATTCTGTTAAAAATTTCAGTTCTTTTCTAAGAATTGAAATTAAACTTCTCATAACTTGAGAAGTTAAATGTCAGGTGAGATGACAAAGGGTAGTTTTGTTTTTTCCTTTGTGATGTTTAAGTGAAAAGAGAAGAAGATAAAACAATAACTTGAGACCATGTAGCATAGAAGGCAAAGGAAGATTTAGTTTTTTGGGTGAGAGTTTTAATCATGATTAGCAGAGGAAATGTGTTCAAGGGAGAAATTAAAGATAAAAAGGTGCAGTCATAATCCATAGAACTTAATCTCTGGGAGACAGAAAGTGTCAGGATTAAGAACACATGTGGTGGGACTGGGTTTGAAATGAAGGTGGTACTTGATCCTTTGTGACAGCAGGATGTGTTTAGATGTATAAAGTTTGTAATATTGGGCAGGGAAATTTAAAAATGTTATGCTTAATGACTTAAGTCTTCTCAATGAGGTGAAAGAATCTGAGATTGATGTAGTGGAAGAAAATGTAAGGCTCTCTGAAGGAATTAAATGTACAATATGTTGAAGCACTTAGGTTAGGAATTTGTGACTCATTAACATACAATAGTAACAATCCACAGTGGAGTATGTAGGTATGCCTTTGTGTTTGTGTGTGTATGTATGTAGCCAAAAAGTGATTATTTGCTCATGTAGATGAGTGATACACTTGTGCTCTTGACAGATTGTTTCTGTATATATTTTGTATTTTCCCCAACTGGATTTTCATCCACCAGCATATGAAAGAGACTGTCTCACTGTGTAAATAAACTTTAAGTAGAATTTCACAGTATTCAAAATCAATTGCAAATCTTTATTTTGGATAACTATAGATGCAACATGGTATAGTGGAAAGAGCATAGGCTTGGTCTAAGAAAATCCTGAATTCCATTACTGACTCTTCCTTTTAAGCTGTAGGATATTGTTTCCTTTGATCTTGACACAACCAGAGGCATAATAAATGTTAGTGTTATTCTTAAATGTATAAGTTCTTACATGTCTAGGAGGACTCTCTAAAACATTCTTTTTTTTTAGCTTTCCAAATTGAGTTTTCTCTTGTCTAAAATCAGGATAATCCTATTCTATTAAGTTGCAAATATCAAATGTACTAGTTAATATATATATATTTTATGGCTCATGGCTCTACAGAGCTTAAGTCAGTGATTGAGACTTAACAGAAAATGTCAATTTCCCTATTTACCCACTGAATTTTTTTCTTTAGTTTAAACATCTAAAACAATCCATATACATATTAATTGTATTAACCACTTGATTTCTCTGATACTGGCTTTTATTCTCCAAAACCACTCTTAAGTATTATGTAGTATGTAAAGGATTTAATTAGCAATTAATTGGTTATAGCAGCAAGAATCACCTAAAAGGGAACGGAAGTCATTGAGGAGGTATTTACTGAGAAGTGAGTAGACAATTTTCAAATTTGCAAATATAGATGAAGACTTCTATTTCTAGGAGGAGAGCAGATTAAATATTCTTTTTGCTACAAAAATAACTAGAAATCCTGCATAAAATGCAACAAATATTCTTATAAATGCATAGCTGAGATAACAAGAAAGTTATAAAGACCGTAAATGACAGAGGAGGTGAAACCAGCAAAGTAAACAGAAAATGAGGTAAAGGCTTTTCTTAAATTTGCTAACACTATACATTTAGTGTGCCTCTTCAGGGGACAGAGTCAAGTCATTGAGTTTATAACAGGGGAAAAGTTAAATGAGACCTCTTCACAAAGTTAGGGACTTAATTTGCATGAAAGGTTGTGCTAAAAAATATTTTGCTTTCACACAGTGCTCGAGGTTTGAATTTCAATGGGAAACATGTTAGAAATACAGACTCTCACCCTTTCCCAGGTCTGCTGTCATACTCTGTTTTTTAACAAGATCCTAAGGTGATTTATATGACATTGCCTTATTTTCCTGTGGATGCTATAACAAATTTAGAGCAAAGTGTTATAACTACAAAGTTAGTGGAAAACAGAACAAATGTATTATCTTTCTAAAGATCAGAAGTTCTAATACCAAGGCCATGTTACTTCTGGAAGCTCTAGGGGAGAAAATGTCTCTTTGCCTTTTCAGGTTCCTAGAAGCTGCCTGCATTTTTTGGCTTGTAGCCCCTACTTCATCTTCAGAGCCAGCAGTGTAACAATCCAGAATCTCTCTCTTTCTCTCCTCTCTGTTTTATCATCATATCCCTTATATTTTTACAACCTTCCTGCTCTCCTCTTATAAGAACATGTGTGATTATATTGAACCTACCTGCAAAATCTAATATTATTAACCCCATTTGCAAAGACACCCATCTAGTATATAAGGTAACATATGCACAGGTTCTAGAAATTAAGATATAAACATCCCTGGGTGGCTTTTTTTCTATCTACCACATACATTAAAGCTTGAGAAGCACAGCCTTAGAGACCATGAAAGAAAACAAATGTAAATATCCTCTAAAGAAATTCAAGTTTACCCTACTTTGGGATTTTCTTCAAATAAGATCAGCTGAATAGGAACTCAAAAAAAGAAATTATAAGTCAGTTGTCACAATGAGAGAATCAGCAGGGAGAGCAAACAACAAAAGAATAAAATGCAGAATTAGACTGCAGATGCTTATAAATATGTATTTAAAGAAATAATATTATGAACATGACTTTCAAAAATAAGTTGGCATATTTGAAAACTAACCAATATATTACAAAGCAAATTAAGAACATTGTAAAAAAGAATTAGTGTCCTGGCAAATACATAGGAATAAGTGATCCAGAATGTAGCACAAATAAACAAAAAGAAGCTACTAAGAAGATTTATACACATTGAGGATATAGTAAGAACATCTAATATACATCTAATTGGAATCCCAGAAAAATATAATAGTGAGAAAGGGTAAGAGCACATATTTATTTAAAAAGGATATCTGAAAATTTTCCACTTGATGAAAGACAGTAAAATTCAGGGAGCATAATTAATTACAAGAAGAATAAATAACAAGAAATAATGTATTTAAATATACCAGTGAAACTGTATAACACCAAGACAGCCAGAATGGGGGAAAAGACAGATTATATACAAAGATGATAGCTAACTATTCAATCACAATGATGAATGCCAGACACAGAGAATATTTTTGCTGGATGAAAGATAGAATTTAAAATTTGAAATTTTATGATTAGCTAAGTGCTAGCATTGGGTAATTCCTTTATAATTCCTTTATAATAATAATATAATAATTCCTTTATAATGCCATATATTATACCAAGATATATATATGTATATATATATAAATGTAATCAAAATATTAAAAATGTAGAGATAACAAATTCCAATTCAGTAGAATTGTTAGCTCAAAAAGGAATGGAGGTTTTGTGATTATGGAAATATGTAGATGATCTTCATTTCTATTGGTATTGTTTTATTTATTAAGATAGTGGTTTGTATATATACAGTTATAATAGTCTTCATATGTTTTTCAAATGTCTTGGAATGCACAATAGAATCAATACAATATGTTTTTTTTTTTTTTTAAGATTTTATTTATTTATTTGACAGAGATCACAAGTAGACAGAGAGGCAGGCAGAGAGAGAGAGAGAGAGGGAAGCAGGCTCCCTGCTGAGCAGAGAGCCTGATGCGGGCCTCGATCCCAGGACCCTGAGATCATGACCTGAGCCGAAGGCAGCGGCTTAACCCACTGAGCCACCCAGGCGCCCAATACAATATGTTTTTGACTTTGATTTTAATCCCCAATATGTCCAGGACAGAATTCTTAAGTAAATCCTCTGTGTTGGGCGTAGTTTAAAAGCTGCACAAGTCCAAATTTACTTTTCAACATAGTATTCTAATTTTGCTTCTTTCCCATTTCCACACTCCTTTCTGGTAGTAGTGTAGGATATGGAGGGAACACCCAGCAGGGAGTCAGGCAGCCCTAAAATTGAATCCTATCTTGGAAACTTGACATGTGAGTTATAATAAAACAACAACTACAAAAGATAACACTTTTCTTATGATGTTGAGCACAGAAATAATGTGAATATAGAGGACCAGCTCATGAAAGGAACAAAATAAATAATAGTTGATAATTGTGGACCTGCAGAAAATATTTATGATACATTCACAGCCATTTGAATATTGCTGTGAACAGTAGAGATCAACTCAGTATGGGGAAATTATTCTTCAATGTTAAGATCCAGAGAAATAAAAATTGACCGTGTGAAACTATTATGTAAGTAGAGGTTTCAACATGGAAATGATGTTTAAATTAGTATTATGGGGAAACTTTCCACTTATGGAAGTTCTACTATATTTTAAGACAAGTCAAAGTGTCTTATGTGCATTATTGCAAAGATTTTTTAATTTGTTTATTTGAGAGAAAGAGACAGAAATAGCACATAAGCAGTAGGAGAGGCAGAGGCAGGGGAGAAGTTCATCAGGTTTATTAAAAAATAAATCTTGTCCTTGGGGCACCTGGGTGGCTCAATTGGTTAAGCTTCCAATTAGGTTTTAGCTCAGGTTGTGATCTCAGGGTCCTGAGATCAAGCCCCAAAGTGGGCTGCAAGCTCAGTATGGAATCTGCTCGAGATTCTTTCCCCTTCTGCCTATGCCCCTCCCCTCGATTGGCACACCCATGTGTGCTCTGTCTCTTCTCTCTCTAAAATAAATAAAATCTTTAAAATCAATCAATCTCATGCTTAGCAGGGTGATCTAACCCAGTGAGATAAGCAGTCATATGCCAAAAGGAAGTTTCAGAAGAGTGAACAAATGAGAGTTTTCCAAATCCCTTCATTCTAATATGGACATTTGAATTTATCCACATTTAAAATTAACATAGATGTGAGTTACATTTATTGCCCTACACTAAATCTCACCTGATGATTTCTCTCTCTCTCTCTCTCAAACAAATAAAGTCAAATTTCTAAGAGCTATGCAAGATTGTGTAGGACTTTAAGTGTGGCTGATGAATTGATGCTACTCAGTGAATTTTTTGTTAGAGTCATGACAAGATGATACAAAAATTAATATTGGTTTAAGAATGTTTATAGTAATTGAACATTGCTCCGACAGTCAAAGCAAATGATCAGGGACTTATCTTACTGAACAGGAAATAGATCAATTTAGGTGTTGATGATCTTGCATGATAAATTGTATCTGATATGAACTAAGCAGTAGTCCTGTGTTATTTTAAGGTTAATCTGTTAAATGAAACTCAGAAGTATTGAAAATATGGATAAACATTTAGTTATTTGTATAACTTGATTTAATAAACATCTTTTTTTTATCAAGTCTTTTAAAAATTTATGGCTGTATCTTATTAGCTAAATTAAGAAAGCATAATTTGTATTATTTATTTTTTTCACCTAAATTTTTATATAGTAAAACAAATTCATGTTATTTTTGTCACAATTTAGTGTGAATTTTTCTATATGTAGCAATAAGTCTAATGAGAACTTTACAAGTAATTCTAAACAAATGGAAACCAAAATAATTAATACTAATTTTACTCAAAAGCATTATCCTTCAGATATAGAGTTTATTTTGTAGACATGATTCATAGTGAAGTGCTAGAATAACTGTGTTATTTGTGAAATAATTTGGCCAGTGAAACTACAAATCTGTTACAATTTAAGTAACACTTATAAACAAAATAAAAAGCACATTCAACCACAAGGAATTTTTGAAAGAAAATATATTTAATTAGGCACTAAAGGAAGCTGATGTTCAATAATTCAAATACACACACTGGTTCTTCAAGGGCTTCTTTTAAAGAAGCACATTGGTTGAAGACTAAAGGACCATATAAAATTGCTGAGACATTGGTGAAAGACTGTATCAAAGGTGCACTCCTGCAAATATTAGGTAAATTTAGTATTTAAAGAAGATAGGTTAAATACCAGTTAACTGTTACAACATAACATGGAATATTTAGGAAATGGTTAATGATAAAGAATACCAACTCTTAGAACACATAAAATCAACAAGTTTTTTTTTTTTTTTTTCTTTTTAATTCCTTCTGACTAAATGCCTAGATATTGTTAAAGCAACAGTTCTTTGGGTGTGGTGACAATAAGAAAATAGGTTTCTTTTTTTTTTTTTTTTTTTTTTTTTTTAAGCTTCATTGCTATTAATCACAACTAGTTCTTAATGGCATTACATTGTAGTATTACATGGTTTTGGACTTCACTTCCAGTGATCTTTTTTTTCCTAGCAATTCATTTTTATTGTATTTTTTTTAAATGTTGGACAGTGATTGAGTTTTTTTTTTTTTAATCAAAGATGATTTGATAAATGCTGGTCTAATGGATTTTCTAGTAACATAATTATAAATTTATTACAAATACTTCAGGTTGGGCCCCACAGGAAAATAGTAATGGATTCAGAGTTCAGTGTAGAGAAAGTTGTATGGGTTTGTGTCAGTGGAGGAATGAAAGAAAAAAAAATTTAGATTACTGAGATGAAGGTTAGAAAACCTTGATCTTCTTTCTTTGACAACTCAGAGAAGAAAGAGAAAATGAGTAGGATTTAGAAGAACACCTTCAAGTTTTTCTCATTTTGGCCTAATCGCTTTGCCAATAATATTGGTAAAGAACTTTGGTTCTTTAGAAAAAGATAGAGATTTTATCTGATTGCCTTGAAATATTTTTCCTTCCCACCAAAGTTATTCAGGGATGATGTATAAAAATTGATTCTTCCATGTAATTCAGAGACAGGTATTTCTGTAGACTTTTAAAACAGTGACACTGACATACTTGTGAATTTGCTAAGAGAAATTTTAAAAATCCTCAAATTATCTATGAGAGTAGTCATCAAGTTTTTCTTTTGATGTTAATCTTATTTTTTATATAAAAAGCTACTGTGAATAAAAAATTATTATCCATGTGAATAAGTATTAAAATATTTTGAGTATTTTACATTTGTTAAACCTTATGTATTTTACATTTGTTAAACCAGTAGAGGTTTTGTATTTTTTCTTATTTATTTTTTAAATTATGTTATGTTAGTCACCATACAGTACATCATTTGTTTTTGATATAGTGTTCCATGATTTATTGCTTGCATATAACACCTAGTGCTCCATGCAATCCATGTCCTCCTTAATACTCATCACCAGGCTCACCCATCCCCCAACCCCCCTCCCTTCTAAAACCCTCAGTTTGTTTCCTGGAGTCC
Source organism: Lutra lutra (assembly GCF_902655055.1). Classification (NCBI taxonomy): domain Eukaryota; kingdom Metazoa; phylum Chordata; class Mammalia; order Carnivora; family Mustelidae; genus Lutra; species Lutra lutra. The sequence continues at coordinate 101,907,293 of NC_062280.1, forward strand.
ATAGTCTCTCATGGTTAGTCTCCCACACTGATTCCCCTCCCCTCTTTATTTTTCCCTTTTCCTAATGTTCTTCATGCTAATGGTATTTTTTCTAATTTAAAAAAGAATTCCACAGAATAAGTAGTTTATCATTTTGCACATGGAAAAATTGAGGCACAAGAAAGTTGAATAATATGCTTAATGCCAGGGTGCCTGGGTGGCTTAGTTGGTTAGGCCTCTGCCTGTGGCTCAGCTCATGATGCAGGGTGCTGGCATGGAGCCCTGTGTGTCAGCCTCCCTGCTCACGGGGAGTCTGTTTCTCCCTCTTCCCTTTCCCCCCACCATGATGCAGTCTCTCTCTCTCTCTCAAATAAATAAAATCTTTAAAAATATATATGCTTAATGCCACTGAGGTAGACTGTGTTGGTGCTAAAAATTAGACCCAACTCACTCTGATCCCCTCTCTAGTATATTCTTTTGTCCTAACATTCATTCCCTCCATTATTTCATATGTAGTACTATATCAAAGCAAAATACCCATAAATTGAAAAAATATCTGTTAGGTAAAATTTACTAAATGAAGAGAAAGTCTTGATTTTAAACTTTATTATCTGGAATTTTGTGTGTTTTTGTTTCATTGACACTGTTATCAGATGGGTTTTTCTTAATGCAGTTTTATACCTAAGACCAGATCAAAATACACTACTACTTAGGTAATTTTTATTTTAATCCACAACCTTGAAACAGAATAGCAGTCACAGAACTGCCCAAGTGGACATGTTTTCCAAAAGTAACAATTTATGTGAATGAAAATTATCTTTGGATAAAAGTTACAGAGGTATGTGATCATTCTGTGATTAAATGTTTACAGAATCATTTCCCAAACCACTCATGAAATAATTCTGCTTTCCATGTATCTTCTATTTATATGAGTGTTTTTTTTCCACCCATGAGGTGAAGTAATTTCTTGTGTAATATCTAATATATTCTACTTTATCTTGTGAACAGTTTGATATTTTGCTACTGATTTTCCCTTTCTTTTCCCATAATATTTACTGTAAGTCAACAAGAAAGGGTGTTGATTCTTCCTTCCCATTCACCCATGATCTCCAAAAAGTTATCAAGACCCACCAGTTTCACCTAGTGCCTCACTATTATCTCATTCTGGCTACAATTTATCTGCTAGAGCTATAACCTTTTTCTTCTGAAATATTAGACCAAACTTTAAGTTCTGACTATCCAATGTAAGTAAGCCATTAGCCATATGACTGTTGAACTTGAAATCTGGCTGTTATATGTAGCCACTAGCTGAAAGCATAAATCACATACTGGAGATAGAGATCATATTAAAAAAAAAGGATAGAGACCATTTCATTAATAATTTTATAGGGTTTTAATGTATAAATAACAGTATTTTTAATATGAGACAAATTGTATTCTTAAAATTAATTTCACTTCTTCCATTTTACTTTTCAACATGGCTAGTAGCAAAATTTTAAATGACCTATGTGGTTCTATTAAATTTCCGTTTGACAGTGTTGCTCTGGTTGATCTCTCTGGCTTCTGACTAGTCAATCTTAAATTTATTTGAACTGCGAGCTGCCAAAGTGGTCTGTCTAAAACACATTTCTAGGGGTACCTGGGTGGCTCAGTGGGTTAAGCCTCTGCCTTCGGCTCAGGTCATGTTCTCAGGATCCTGGGATCGAGCCCCCGCATCGGGCTCTTTGCTCAGCAGGGAGCCTGCTTCCCTTCCTCTGCCTCTCTGCCTACTTGTGATCTTTATTTAAATAAATAAAATCTTTTTAAAAAAGTAAATAAAATAAGACACATTTCTAGCCACTAAACAGACATGTCCGGATGGTTTGTGAAGCAGCTTCATGGAGAAATTGTGACTGGAGTGGAATAGCAAGACTTGAGTTTAGAGACAGTTCTGTGAGTGACATGGTTGCCCTTTAAAGAGTCAACTATGTCATCACCAGGGTGCACATTGCACAGCATGTTGGTGCTCGGAAATGAGCCCTGCGTGACAGGAGGTGAGAAAGTGGAATGTCCTTGTATGAAGTACCGTCTTCCTCTCCTCACCAGCCTACACTCACATATATGCCCCAAATCTTCCAGTGTTTACAAGTAAGAAATTTTAGCTGCAATAAAAAGAAAATCAATTAAGACCATTAAAAAAAAAAAAACCTTTCTAGGTAAATTAATACAGTTTTCCCATTCCCTATTTCTTCATAATCCTTCTTCTCCACAAAATAAAAATATCCACTAACTAAATCACAAATTGAAATATACTAATGTCATGTGATATCAACATTTTTTAGCTGTACAAAGACATGAGCTTGCAACTGCTTTGTTTTCTAATGCATTTTGAGAAGAAACAAAATGCCATTTTGAGTCATGTTTATATTATTACTGGAATGTGTATATGCAAGTAGGTGCAGGTTTAATAAGTTTTCCTTTAAATAAAATGAATCACCATAATGCCATATTTCCTTTAATTTTTATGTTACCTTAGTGAGGAAAAATACAACCTGGCATTTCCTTTGGACAGTAGTTGGTTGGGGTTAGTGATGTGGACTGATGCAGTATTGAACTAAGTGTAACAGGTCTATACAAGGATTGAATGGATAATCAGATTTCATTATTAGTTCAGCGATTCAAGCTACTCAGCTAATTGGGTACAAACAAAATGGAAATAATTAGAGAGTGACCTAAAAGTCTAAAAAGGTAGTGGGAGTAAGTAAACATTTCTTTCTTTTGTGGATATCTGAACTTTTCTAATGAGATTGTGATCAAAAGGTTAGCCATTTATTTTCATTTTGAAACTATGTCACAGGGTTCTCCATACCAGTTCACATGAATACAGTGACTTCAGATCTGAAATATAAAGGAAGGCTCAAAAGATTAGAAATAAAACTGACTTTTAGCAAATGATCATAGACGCTAAAATCCTATAGAACAGGTCATGACAGCAAGCAGTAGCTGTTCTCTATGTACGTAGCAGGTGAATTAAAACATTGTTTTAGGTGTGACTATGACTTCCAGAGTACCCATATGTTTTCTTCCTTTAAGAACATACAGAAAATGTAGGAAATAAGTAATATTGGAAACCTCAGTTTCAACATTCTCTCCCTTTTTCATAATATAAGTACAGATAAAATTAGTAAAGAACTTAGTCTTTGAAAGTAGACAAATGCTGTCTGATTGCATTGATATTTCTTTTTAACTATTGAAATATATATAACTTCTATGAAAACATAGATAAATCTATATAATATAGATGTGTATTTTTATTGCTAATACAACTATATCTCATGTGCAATTAAAGTTGGCTAGATTTAAAAATGTACTCTCAAGGGGCGCCTGGGTGGCTCAGTGGATTAAGCCGCTGCCTTTGGCTCAGGTCATGATCTCAGGGTCCTGGGATCGAGTCCCACATCGGGCTCTCTGCTCAGCAGGGTTCCTGCTTCCCTCTCTCTCTCTCTCTCTGCCTGCCTCTCCATCTACTTGTGATCTCTCTCTGTCAAATAAATAAATAAAATCTTTAAAAAAAAATGTACTCTCAATCCATTTGGAACCTTATTGTTTAGTTACACTGATTTTGCATGCATTATCTGTAATTTATACAAGAATATAGTTGAGTAAGTATGATATCTTCATTTTCCAGATGAGAAAAATGAGTCTCAGAAAAGTTAATGATTTACCAAAAGTCACACAACTTGACTCTGATGGTGCTGAAAATTATACCCAACTCTGATCCCAAAGCCCCTTATCCTTCTCCTGTACTGTTCATATCTCACATATGAATACAATTTTTGTGTAAGAAGTATATTTTATGGATGTAAAATCTTCATAAATTGGAAAAACTCCATTATGTAAAAATTTTCCAAGTTAAGGAAATTTTCTAATTCAGCTCTCAGTCATTTGGTATCTTGTTTCTCTGTTGCACTGCCATTGTTATGGGATCAAGCTGATATTTAGGAAATTTCAAATATAAAATAAAATTAGATTGGGGCACCTGGGTGGCTCAGTCAGTTAAGTGTTTGACTCTTGGTTTTGACTCAGGTGATAATCTCATGGTCATGAGGTAGATCTATCTCTACCTGGGTTCCATGCTCAGCATGAGTCTGCTTGAAGATTCTCTTCCTCTGTTCTTCTCCCCCATTCATGTGCATGCTCTCTCTCTCCACTTAAAAAATACATAAATAAAAATCTTTTAAAAATAAAATTAGATCAATATATTCTATTAATTGGAAACTTAGACTTCTGTTTACTATATATATGGCAGTTAATGAAGTTTCCTCTGGGGACATACTTTCAGGAAGTTGTAACTTATATGAATAAAGTATGATTTATGGGTGGAAATTACAGAAATAAGCAGTTATTCTCAATGACAACCATTTACAGAACTTCTAGTAATGTGCTTCTGCCTCCCCTATATGCTTAGCTATTTGGGTGAGTTATTTATTTAGTTGTATAAATAAACTTATAAAGGAATTTAAAATGTACTTAATTTTTAAATTTACTTGTTTTGTGGAATATGTAGTATATTTTATTTGCTTCAGGGAGCCACATATATCCCTCTAGCTAATTCTCCATTTCTTACTCAACAACATTTATTCTAATATTCTCATGTTAACCTTTCAAAGTAGTCTATCTAAACACAGCTTGACCTGTGATTCTCTCTTTATTATTATTCTCCAGTGGTCACTCTTTCACCTAAATGATAGCATCCAAGTCCTTAATTTATCCCATTCAGCCTTTCATAATATGTTTGCTTATTTTTCTAACCTGATTCCACACCATCCCCTCTTTCACCTTTTATTCTCCAACAGCGCTGAGCTCTTAGCCAGGGTGTTTCTGACCTTTGGCCATTTGCTTAGGTTATTCATTTTCATTCATTAAACACGTGTATTGGATCTCTACTCTGAGCAAGATACGGTGCTTGGTGTTTGGAAGTTTTGAAAATGAAAATATTTTTTGTATTCTAAAAAAAAAAAAAAAAAAAAAAAAGCTCATCAGTAAAGGAAAATCCTCCCAAAGAACATATAGTAGGAATAAAACCTACTATAGTGAAACCCAGCAGGTTCTTGGAACCAAAGAAAACATATTACACTTCTTCAATATCTCGACTCTCTTCTACCTTTCTTGCCTTTTTTTTTTTTTTTTTTTTAACCTCCAAGTGAAGAAATCAGGTCACCATCTCTTTTTAAGCATCTGGCATGCCGTGAATCCTGTTAGCAACTTATGGGAGCACAGGATAAATAGAAGATGGGGGAGTTTCTTCTAATAAGTATTTGGTATATTTGAAGAGACTTAAATGAACCAACTAGAGATTGATTTAGTTATGTCATCAAAATTTTTCTACAAAGGGCTAGATCATAAATATGCTGGCTTTGGGACCAGAGTCATTGAGGCAACTGCTCAAATCTATTTTTGCAGGAGAGAAGCAGCCACAGATACAATGATAGGCATGGCTTTGCTTCAAGAAAATTATATTTATAAAAACAGCAGGCCAAATTTGGCCCAGAGACAATAGTTTGTCCATTCTTTATTTAATGGGTAGGAAATCAAAAGTATGGCATAAAATAATAGTCATGTAAACATTCAGAGAAAGAAAATGCATTGAGAGTTAGGCCGAGTCAGGAAAGAACATCTGGGTGCAATAATTATTAAATAGGTATTTCCAGAAAATTAGGCTTCCTATAGAGTGGAATATCAAGTAGATTATCAGTATCTTATAGCCAGTTTTGTAACCAGCCTGGTGGACTTTAAAAAAATAAGTCAAAAGAGTACTACCAGAATTAGATGGCAGAGTGTATTAGACAGATTTCTCCAGAGAAACAGAACCAATAGAAATTTTATTGTTTATGGTCGATATATAGTTGATTTGATATATAAAATAAATACTTAAATATGTTTAATATACATAGTTGATATATAATTGATTTGATATAAAATATTTAAATATATACTTACAAAATATAAATATATATATAACTCTATATTTCGGGATGCCTGGGTAGCTCAGTCAGTTAAGCAGCTGCCCATCTCCTGTTCGTGCTCCTTTTTTCTCATTCTCTCAAATAAATAAAATCTTTTTAAAAATAAGTAAATACATAACTTTATATTTAAATATAATAAATATGTTACTATTATGTCAATATTACACATACCATACAAGTAATTTACTTGCAAAATCACAAATCCATGTAATGACATATTGTACCATCTCTTTTATACAGAGTGTGTTGCCCTGTTGCTTCTGTCTTTGTCTAAAGCCATGTGTGGAAAGATGGCATATGTCAATTTAATTTTTTTAGCATTTTATTAATGTAATATGTTACAAGAAACTACCATAGAAAGCAGTAGGTATATGCTTAACTGTTTTTTTTAACTTAATAAGTAACATGCCACTATCATGATCTATTTTCTTTTAATCCTCTTACAATAGCAAAAGAAAAAATTTGTTCTTTTATTTATACCATCTACTCAAGTAACAAGTTGTGAATATTCCATTGCTTAAGCAGAGATTAATGCTGGTTAGGAATTACTGCCTGGTATTGTCAAACATCGCTTTTCATATCTTTGCATCTCTGCCCTAACCACCAGCACCCACTTTCACTCATAAAGTAAAGTAAAGTGTTGCTTATTAGCACATGGTACCAATGTGGAACCATCACTCTGATGTAGGAACGTTTTAGATTGGCACACATCTCTGAAACTGAATTTCTCACTTAACTTTTGAAATTGATGAAATTCTGTACAGCCTGGAAATTCTTTGATTCTTTGATTTGTAGATTGGTATTTATAAAGTGACTGGCATCTATTTTCTGCAATTCTTTTTTTAGCAAACAGGATATAGTTGAGGCTTGACAAAGCAGCATTTCTTTGTAGGATTTTTAACAAAACAAGTATATCTGAGTTATCAATTTCTGACCCAGTTATAACTATGTCAAATGACATTCTTCTGAGTAAATAGTGAATATCCTTTCTTTTTTTTCCTTCTCTTTCTTCAAAACCTGTGAAGTTGTCTTTAGAGCAAAGTAAAGTTTAAAGGGAAAAATATGATTTGTAATTGAGATTTTCTGTTAACCTTCAGTCTATATTGGTTTTGTTCAATGCTTTTATTTTTCTTCTAGAAATAGCAGTAAATTAGTGTGTGGGTGACATTTCAGAAATCCCATCTCAGAGTACGCCTTATACTCTATATTACATTATAAATACTGACTTGGTTTTAAACTCCATGTGTGTCTCTTGTGTAGAAGCCAACTAGACAGTGAAGTCATTATTCAATTTAATTTGCAACATTTATTACCCTTGCTGGATATGCATGTGTTGGTTATATTCACAACAAATGGTCTCTCAGTTTTGAGGTATGTATTCTTTAAAAAATTATTTACATTTTATGCATTTTATATATCTTTTTCTTTCTTCTTTGGGCTTAATGTTGTGTTATAGAGAAAAATGTATATGTGATTAGGAATTAGGATACCACATTTGAATTTAGCATGTGATTCTGTCAGAATAGGTATCTTATATCTTACAGGTTGCTCTTCTGTTTTGGTCAACACTATAAATTTTAGTAGAAAAGGGATTTTTTTTTCTCTAAATTCATTATTAATCGTATCTTAACTTCCTCATCTCATCCCTTTGGTTTTCAAATCTTACTTATGTATGTTTCAAACCTTCCTTTGTTGTTTTTTTTCCTGCCTCTTCTATTCATTTTTGTCAATGTTTATTCATTAGTGTCAAGAATAATGCAGCTTTTCTCCTTTCTGATAAATAATTCAGTGCCCTGTTAGGGCATCCAAGTTGTTTAGTATAAAATAAAGAGATGAATATAAAATTTCAACTTGTCCAAGGCATAAGCTCAACAGTAGCTGTTTCTGTGACTATTGAAAGTGTAACTGGTGGGTTGGGCTCTGCTTAAACATTTGTTTTGTATCATTTTACTGAGAAGATAATTATGAAACAATTTTTTTTTCATTTGAGCATATGGTGCTCTACGAATAAATCTATCCAGTTTTCCTTTTTGTCCCCATAGATTAGTTTCCTTTAGCTGCCTGAACAAATTTCCAGAAGTTGGTGGCTTAAAACAAGAGGGATATATTCTCCCACAATTCTGAGGGTCAGAAGTCTGAAATTGAGGTAAGGTTGTTACCTCAGTAAGGTTGTTACCTTCTAGAGCCTCTGAGGGAGGGATCTTTGCCTGTCTTTGCTGACAACCTTGTGTATTCCTGGGATTATAGCTATATAACATTAAACTCTCCCTTCACCTCCATGTTACCTTCACCTCTGTGTCTTTGTATTCTGCTGTTGTGTAAGCATACTTGTTTTGAATTTAGGGACTGAGGTAAACCCAGGATAATCTTATCTTGAGATTCTTAGCTTAGTTATGTCTACAAAAACCCTTTTTTCAAATAAGGTTACAACTTTCAGGTGGAAGTATATTTTGGGGATCCACAATTCAACCCATTATGATTGGCCCTTTGACCTCCAAAAATTCGTATCTGTTCTATATGTAAAATATATTCACCTCATTCAAATACCTTTGAAAGCCTCAACCTATCATAGCATGAACTCCAAGTCCAATATTTCAGCTAAATATAAAGTCAAGAGTTCTCAGATGTTATTAACTAAATCATCTAAACTAGGTATGAGTAAAACTCTGGCTAGGATCCATCCTGGTGCAAATTCTTCTGTATCTGTGGACCCATGAAACTAGAAACAAGTATCGACTTTTAAAATACAGTAGTGGGATGAGTATAGAATAAATATTCCCCTTCCACAAGGGAGAAAATGGAAAGAATCAAGGGGCCATTCAAACCCTAGCAAGTTCAGAGCCCATCAGGGAAAATTTCATTATGTTTCAAGGCCAAAGAATAATCTTCCATGGCTTGAAGCTTTGTCTTCTGTGCTCTTGGTGGCCCACCAGTGTGTGGGCTACCCTCAGAATCAATCTTCCTTTGCCTCATAGGGCACTGTATATTTACAAGCTAGTAGCTCTGTGAGTCCATTCCTGACTATAGAATTGTAGAAGTCTGAGAGTCTATTGCCATTTTGTTTTGTTTCTGTCCCTTTCAGTCTAAAACAGTAGTATTTCTGTTATATTTTGAGAATATAATATTCTCAAAAAACATATTGGTGTCCTGTGTGTGTCTCAGGGTCCATGCATTAGATGAGGCTTCAACAGATCTTTCCTGAATAGTCTCATCTCTATTCCTGGCTTCTTCTGAGATACTTACTTGAATCATAGGTCACATCCCTGGTCTCTTCAGCAAAGTCCAGCCACCCCTTTGGTCTTCCCCTTCAGAACACACTTTCTAAACAGTGAATCTTCCAATGTATTCTGATATCAATTCTCTGATACCAACTGGGTGTTCTACAACTCAAATTCATTGTTGACACTGACTACGCAGAATCTGTATAGATTCCACAAGTTAAGTGCAGAGTATTGAATTCTAACACTAAATACCTAGAGTCAGTGTCAGATCTCAAAAGATAAAGAGCAAAGTCTTCAACAAGACTGTCCTTCCTTCAAATGCAGTAGGGGTCCACAGGCTGCATTTCTGAGTTGGTTACAAATGTGGGGAGTCCTACAACCCCCCTTCAGGTTCCTGGGCTTGAAGCTGCAGATCTTTAATCTCTGCTTCCATCTTCACATGGCCTTCTCCTCTGTCTTTGTGTTTTCTCCTGTGCTACAAGAATGCTTGTCTCTGTATTTAGGATCTGCCGCACTCCCAGGAAATGTGATTATATCCACAGAGACCCTTTCCAAATAAGACTGTGTTCATAGGCTCCACCTCCATTTTTTTTTGTACAGGGTCACCATCCAATTCTCTGTGCCCTTCCACCTTTCTCTTTTCTCGTTCTTGTTTTCTCCCTCACAATTACTTTTTTCTTTTATAGAATTTTTGATATAATGAAATAATATCTTTCTTAAAGCTATGATTATTCAGCCAAACTTTCTTATAATGGGTAGAACCATGCTAATTTTTTTCAGGGTTCATTTACCACTTCTCCTATAGTTTAAACATGGATAATTTGAATTTTACCCCTTAGGTCACCTCCTTAAGACATTAAAACATTTGCTGCTCTGGTTGTTGCATTTATTAATATCCAATTTAAACTGATCACCATTTTATTATAGCTTATTTCCACTGTACCTTAAATTAACCTTGTTCATAATGCTTTAACCTGTGTGTTCATATAGAGAAAAATAGCTTCCATTATATAACACTATTAAATCTCAATGGCAATCAAATTCAGTAATTGTTTATAGAACTCCTAATGTGTGCAAGGCCAAGTTGCACTGCTTGTGAAGCTATTACCCAGAGATCGGCTGATTGAAAAGTCACCGGGGTATATGCAACTGATGAATCACTAAATTCTAACTCTGAAACTAACAATACATTATATGTTAATTAAACTTAAATTAAATAGAATTTAAGAAAGTATGCTTACCCAAAACAAACAAAAGGGTATGAGAAATTTATTGAAGGTGATGTGTACATTTATTATCTTGATTGTGGTGGTGGTTTCACAAGTATATTGCATGCGTCCAAACTCATCAAATTACATTCATTAAATATATGCAGGGTTTTTCTGTCTATCATTTATACCTCAATAAAGCAAAAAAAAAAAAAAAAAGAGAAACAAAAAAAAAAAAAAGAAAGGTGACCAAGGGGAACTTGTTAAACCAGCAGTTTATAGGTGTGGTCTCAGACCTGTGCTGTGGCAAATATTCAAATAATCAAAGACAAAACATAGGGGCTTTCTACTCTGTCTTTCCAGTGCATTGTGTATACAAGTTTTATCATACAAATAAGCAATACGATACAGTGTATCATGTTTTGCTTATAAGAGTACTCCTGAGGGACAGCTAGGTGACTCAGCTCCTTAAGTATCCCACTCCAGGTTTTGGCTCAGGGTTGTGAGATGGAGCCCACATCGGGTTCCATCTGCTTGAGACACTCTCTCCATCTTCCTCTATCCCTCTCCCCGGTTTCTGTGTGCACACACATGCGTGCGCTCTCTCTCTCTCAAATAAATAAATAAATCTTTTTAAAAAGCAGTGTTGGTGACAGGGACTTTGTCATATTCATTTTATGTGCACATAACACATAGCTGGATCTATATCATTGATCTTTGTAGACTTCATGGCGTATTAATCCATAGTTCAAAGTAGGACTAATTTTGTAGTGGAATATGTATGAAGAGTTGTAAGATGGTAAGCGTAATTGTCAAGATACTCTGGAGATCTGATTTCATCACGTACTTTATACTGAATTGGACAAATATGTCCTCATTAGTTAAAGATAAATTATAAAGTATCTCTCTCTGAAGACTATTACGAGGAATACATACATAATCTATGTAAAGTAAAGGTCTATATTAAATTTTGAATGAGTCAGTAAAAATATATGTAACTGGTCATAAAGAATCATGCACCATGGTTACATCACTGACTTACTATTTCTGGCTTTTCTTATATCATGATTCTCATTAAGGTGACATTTTCCAGTAATTACAATAATGATAATAACAGCAACACCAATGGTTACCATCATTTGTTATCCACTAGCTAGGTACCAGGAACTGTACCAGATGTTGCAACTATACCAGGTATTTCTGAGCCTCACAGGATCTCCATGAAAACAGTTTGAGAATTTAAGATTGCTTAAGTCACAGATAGTTAAATGAGGATGTGGGCAGAATTGCATTTCTCCAAAGCCAATGTCTGTCTTTAGCATCCATATAGAAGAGATTTTAAGACCCTTTATTCCTATTTGGCAACATTATAGCACACTTGCATATGAATCACTTTTCACAATATCAGATAAATTAAGTTTATAATAGTTTTTCAGAAAAAAAGACTGTGGATGAAACAGGCAAAAATGTAGCAAGTGTCATTGCAGTAAGAACAATATTCCTGGGGTTCCAGATTAAAAATGTCCACCTTTGGGGTCATCTGGGTGGCTCAGTTGTTAAGTATCTGCCTTCAACTCCAGTCATGACCCAAGGGTCCTGGGATAGAGCCTCACATCAGGCTCCCTGATTGGCACGAAGCCTGTTCTCCCTCTCACACTTCCCCTGCTTATGTTCCCTCTCTCACTGTGTCTCTGCCAAAAGTAAAATCTTAAAAAAAAAAAAAAAAAATTCACCTTTGATTGGGGCATCCTGAAGGCTTAAAGAAGAGGAGGAATCTCAATAATGCCTGAATAATGCCTGACATTTTGATGGCAGACACATTATATGATCTTTTAGTCCTGTGGAGTGAATTTGATGGGCTTATTATGACCACTTTAGAGATGATGAAACTGAGTCTTTGGAGGTTTATGATTTTTCCTAAGCCACTGACAAGACTGTCTTTTTAAGTAAACTTTATCAAGTTCCTCTAAGCCCTACAGGTATTGACCTTCAGTGTCTGTAATACTGCCTGTATCACTGAGTTTTACCAAGAATCATGTTCAGTCAGAAAGAGCCCTCACCCTCAATAACTGATCAAATTCCTTATCCCCTACCACCCCACCTCCCAGCTAACTATCTGATCATCCTGGTCAGCCTTCAGCAGAATTCTATCAAGTCAGTTGAGCCAGAAATCCCCCTTTACTCCTGATATTTCCGCTTAGTAACTTTGTGTCCACTCCTTGGCTATAAATCCCTACTTATTTGCAGTATTTGGAATTATCCCAACCCTATACTGAGATCTCTCTTCCCCTATAGAATCGTTCCTGAGTAATGTTTTACCTCATTAGCTACTGTTCAGCTCAGATTTGTCTTTGACACTACTAAGCTAATGGGAGGTACAACAAGACAGCTCAAACTTTGCTCTTCTGATTTCTAAATTATCAGTCTTACTTCTGCCACATATAACATATCATATTCTTCCTCTAGGCTACAGCCAATTTAATAGTAGTTTTGCCAAAATTGAGTACATAAAATTAAGCCATTATAGTACTTCTGTTCAAAGTTTATAATAGAATTTATAATGAAGTTGTGAAGGAGGTAGACTGGGTTAATTTTTGCTAATTATTCAGAGAATAGGTGTACTCTATCACCATAGAATATTTTCATTCATTCTTTCAAAAATATTTATTAAGCATCTTCTTTACCTCAGGCAACACTGTACAAAAGCAGATATGTATCTGGCCTTCAATAAGTTTAGAACCTACTAGAATAGACATGCATTAATCAAATAATCACAGAGTTAAGTGAAAAAAAACACATAATTATGAAACCATAACAAAGACTGAGAAGAAGAGTTACATAATACCCTTAGAACAAATATTAGAGGGAGGGAGGGATATAGCCTTACTAGTAAGATCAAGAAAGGTTTCTTCCAGGAGAGGAAGCAAAGTCAAGAATCTCCTTCCAGGCAGAGGCCACATAAGAAACTGAGATTTTCCACAAGCCACATGTCAGTACTCAAGACTATAAGCAAGCTGGTGTGGCTGATTTGCATCATGTGCTGGGACCATTATGCCAAATAATGAGAGAGGCAGGAAACATGTCTTTGTCAGACCTTCCATTATATGCCATGGTCACCCATGTTAAACAGCTTTGTCTTCACCTGCAGAGAAAAGACAAGGTCATAGAGAAAATTAAACATAGAATGATAACAGATTTGAGTGGTGGAAAAATCACTGTTCCTGTTCTGGAGAGGTCAGGTTAGAAGAAGCAGTTGTTGACCTTGGAAGACAGGTCTGAAGGAAGGCAATCTCTGGAGGGGAAGAAATGAGAGCCATCTAGAGGGAAAATCTACAAGAAATAGGCACAGACTATACATGGGGAATAAAATAAGGGAAGGACTAAAGATGAGGCTATAGTTTCCGGCCCACTTAGATCAAGATTGGTGGTGACATTCACTGGTATCATAAGAACAGGAACAGATTTCAGGTGAAGACCATAAAGTTAACTTAGGTCTGTTGAGTAAAAATGTTAATTTAAATGACCAGTTGAAAATACCTAGTTGCAAATTAGACTTTTTGGTCTCACTCAGCTTGATTTTATGTTCTTTTAATTTCTTCTTAGAATTGGTAGATGATGACCATGGTCCTCCTAAACACTTGATGATATTTTTCTTTACAATATAATAGAAGGGAGAGCCATGTAGACTCCTTCCTATGAGAAACAATGTGTTAATTACTTTTTTTTTTTTCCAACCCACAATGGCCTGGTCTTGATTATAGCAAGTAACTAAAAACCCAACTCTAACTCAAACAAAAAGGGAATCTCTTAGTGTATGGGTTCATGTAAATGAAAAGGTTCCGAGGTAGGGCAGGCTCCAAGTGTAATTTGCTCAGTGTTCCAGCTGTATTTTCCTGACATTTTCTTAAATCCTTTGCTCTTGTCCTTCAGACTCAGGCTTAGACTGGTATTCCTCATGACAGTAAAAGGGCTGCAGCAGTTTCAAACTTAAAATTCTACACACCATGTCATCCAAAGCAAGAAGAGTACATCTCTATTATAACATAAGAAGAATCCAAAGATTCATTGTCTTAATGGCCTTAGAACATGTGTCACTCTAGGTACTGATGATGGAATCAGCTGGTTCAAAGCTGCAGGGATTTCCCCTATACCTTGGGAGTCAGTAAGAAGGATGAATGGATGTTAGAGAGTCAACCAGTAACTGTTCCCAAAAATCTATTTGGCCAATGAACATTTATGTCATCTTTTTTAACACATGCCTTTTCTGGTATAATCTTATCAACCTGAACTTTATTCACTTTCTCTCCAATAGAAATTAACAAAAGTCATATCCAGTTACATCATTTATCTCTGATTTTTAGGTTCACTGCATGATGTGCAGTATTTTTTATCAGGCACAGATATAACTCCTCATTGTCTACTACCTATGGTTAAATGAAAATTTATGTGCTCTGATGTATAGACTTTAATTAAAACATTTCTACTTGGAGAAGGGACATTTGGAAACAAGAAACAGTGGTCACTTATTCATAACACATAGAATATCCTCTGAAAAATAGTAGCAAAGTCTCCCTGATTGTTGGAGAAGTGAATCCTTCAGTCTATTGGCTGAATCCTGGATGTGTTCTTCAGGATAAATGGGTCCTGCACATTTATCTCTTTCCCATGGTCATACGTATCGCCTTTAGTAGATGTTGTCTTTCAAAGTAGGAAACTTTAAAAAGCAGCTCATTTCCATGTAGTGTGAATTCAGATGCCAGGATATTGTCCCATAGCTAGAGCAATCATTAAGCCATTGGGAGTTAGGTTTGATGTTTCATTGGCAATCCATCTTCCTTAAATATTCACTAGACTTCTGGTCTGTTTTGGTCATCCTACAAAGGCAGGAAAGACGCCCCACCCAAAATTTGGCTTACATGTTGAGACTGAGAGATGCCACACACATACCTAGAAGGTATGAAATAGTTCATTTCTTACATCATAGGGCTTTTCTGGGGAGAACAGGGCAGACATCCTAAGCTGGTCCATAAATGGCTTGAACTGGCTTGGGGTGCTCATTGTGGCTAGGGGTTGCAGCATTAGGGAGGGTTCCCATAGTGGGAAGACGGTTTGTGTGACCTTAATCTCTACTCATTTCATAGGAAGAAGCACCAGACATCACCTTGCTCAGATGTAGGGGAAGAAAGAGGGAAAAGACTTAAAATGGATATAGTTAAACATCAAAAAATAGAGTTAGACTTTTTATTTGCAAAGTCTGTATCTTTTTAGAATACAGGTATTGGAAGTCAGTGTTTGTGGCTATTAATGAGCTTGAACATTTCTGTCTACTTTTAAGTATTTCTGTGTCCTTACCCCTTACCTCAAAATCTCCTTGGGTGAATTGACCCAAGTGGACCTGGGAACCAAGATTAAGGTAAATTGTCTTTATTGCAGGCTGCATCCCATTTCTTTCCTACACTGAAGAGATTATCCCCTTTGACAGAGATTGTTCTATTGAGGTTGTTTGGAGAGGCTTTGGGAATCAGGCTTTACCTGTGTCCTAATCTTAAAACCTTCCAAGATTTTACCTTTACTGTCTCTGCCAGAACTGATGTTAGAGTTTGGGGTAGAAAATCTTACCCCAAGGTTGTTCCTTGGGGAACAATCTGTGCTAGGAAGGGCCCCCACTGTGGAGCTGTCCTGAGGTGGCTCCCAGAGCCCATAGGATATTCCTCTGTCCTTATCAGTAAAAACAACCTACTGTTTGGAGATCATAAGACTTGGGCAAGGAAATTGAATGGATAACCTTAAGGTCTTTCCTGTCCGTTCAGGGGGATGGAAGTTGCCATACATATCATCCATTAATATATGAAAAATTGTCCTATGTAGTTTCCCATGTGAACTTTTTATATTCAGTCATAACATTTGAAATCAAGCTGCTTTTATCAAATCAACTCTTCTAAGGAATTGTGCAAAGCTGTCAATTTTATAATTTTATAAGGTTGGGCATTCATTCATTCAAAATATGAATGAATTCCTTTGAAAGTTTATGCTAAAGTTGTGTCCTTCTGAAATGGACTTTTTCTTCTCTTTAGTGATTCGTTCAGTGCTGAAATTGGAATAATTACTTTGATTAACTTTTACACTTCTGAATTAGAGCCAACTGGATAAAATATTTTCTTTTCTTTTTGAAAGCAAAGCTTACTGATATGTAGCTTTTTTCCTGCTTCTCCATTTTGAAGTAATCTCTTTTCCACCATATCCAAGAAAACAAGTGACTTTTTTTGCTACTCCATCCTCTTGGCTCAAGCCACTATCAGCTGTGCCCCACGTAAGTGTGTACCATAGGAAGTATTATATTTCTCCACTTCAAAAATATTTCTGTCCTATGTTATTTTCCTTCTGGCCTTGCTCTTGGTAGGCATTATCTGAAGAATTGATTCAAACAAAGGTATTCAAGGTTGAATCCTGCATAAGGGGGCCACCAAGAAGGCCACTTGAAGAGGCTTCTTTTCCTCATTAACACAAAAGGACCATCTGCTCACCAAGCTGTGCATTCATAGATTTGCTTCTGACCAGAATGAAACATCTTTTTCTGTTTGCAGAAATGTCCTTTTTCCTGGAGTTTCAGGTCCGATTGTACAATCTATTAGAGTTCCATGTAAGTTAGGGATTTTATAGCAAGCAATAAAAATTTATTTTGGTTAACTTATAAAACAGAAAAGGAATGTATTGTAAAGATATTGTGGTAGCTTATAGAACATTAGGATTTTCAGAAGGACAGGCACCAGGGCACTATATATATGCAACAAGAAAAAAAAAATGGACAACAGAATTAGCCAGGAGCTAATGTTTCCCCTCTTTTTGCATGACTCTAGTTTCAAATTCTCTAGGGAGAGTATGATTGACTGAGGTTCATCACATATTTGTTGATAGTCAAGGATCAGAGGAGCAAGTTATCTTGATCAAAAGGCTTACCAGGACTGCCTAAAAGCGTTCTTCATTAAAGAGAAGAGAGACCTGGTTACCAAAAGAACAAGGAAGGAATGTCAAGTCTGTTAGAATAATATATGTCCACTTGCAATGGACTTGAAGATGCATGCCTCTTTCAACACAGGGCTCACTGCCTAGCTCTGAGGTGTGTTGGTGGTGTGCAGCATTCAGCTACTATCATCTCCAGGTCTACTTTCAGCGTTTGAGTTGTAGTCACTCAGAAATGATCATGACTGATAGTGGCAGGAGAAAATCTTTCCAAAGGGAAGAGCTTTAAGGTGCTATAGCTGGGTGTCCACTTTATGTGGAAGAAGAAGGGGCACAGGATTAGAATATATACAGACCCATGGAAAGTCACAGATCGACTGGTCAGCTGTCAGGGACCTGGAACAGAGACTGGAAGTCCAGGGACAAAGGGGTCTGGGGCAGAGACATTCAGATGGACTTTTGGGAGTAGGTATACACTGGAAAGATTTTGATTTCACATATTAAAACCCAGCAGAGAGCATCTATCTACCAGAGGACCACTACCAACATCAGATGGCTGCTCCTGATCAGTCCCACTTCTAGCAAAGAGGGAACAGGAGTGAGCCATGAGCTTGGGATCCTCTGGTTGTTTCAAATATACCAATTGGAAGCAGCTACCTAATATAACATCATAATGGCATGTTGAATGCACTCCTTAAGTATCAGCTGGGAGACAATATTCTTGGAACTTGGGGTACCATCTTCCAGGAATTAGAGGCATCTCTATGGCTTTGTTTCTCCAATAGTAAGAGTGCATAACTCTGGGAATCAAGGGATAGAAGCAGGGATGGTTCCAACTACTATTATTCCCAATTCTAAGGTGACAACCCCCCCCCCCCCCCCCCCCCCCGCCACTGGCCGCAGTGTGCTTCTCATTCGTTCAGCTCTCAACTCTGCAGGATTACAGATCCTGATCCACAGAGAGAGTACACTCTGGCCAGTAGATACAATAAATGTCCTATTGAACTAAAAGCTATGACCACCACTTGGCACTTTGGACTTCTGTATCCAGGGACCAGCAGACCCGAAAAGTCACTGTCTGAGCAGACCAATGAACCTCATCAGCAAGAGGCAATATAACAGTTGTTATTTAACATGGGCAGTAAAAAATATGTATGAAATATAGGTTTCCAGTTGGGTTCCTCTGATACTTTCTTGCCCAATTGTAACTGTGAATGAGTAAGTGCAGGACAGTAGCCTTAGAAGAGTAAGGTGGCCAGAAACTCAGATCCCTCAAGAAAGAGAGTTTGGGATATAACAAAAGGTAAGCCACTCACTGAGACCAGCAGAGGTGTTAGTTGAGGGAAATGGTGATTTGAAAGGATGAAGGAAGAAAGGGAAGGATGAGTACCACTTGTAGGAGTACCACTTGTTGAGAGGAGAGTGGGGGAGGGAGATACAATTCCAGCCTCTACTTTTCTTTTCTTTTCTTTTTCTTTTTTTTTTTTTAATTCTACCCCCACAAGCTGATGTTTTCCAGCTACACATGAAACAGTGAGTCCACGGTGTATAAGGTATGGGTTGTGACAGATACAAAGAGATGTAACTCTTAAACCCCCCTTGAAGGAAGGACTTGTTGCCCAACTGTGAGGAGTGTGGTTAGCTGGCAGCTTCCTGCAGTTAACTTTTTCGGTGTGCCTCAGCTTTGAGTTAGATTCATGCTCTCCTTGGGGTGGCCTCAGCCAGTGACAGAACAAGACTGTATACAAAGATACAGCGATTTCTACTCACTGTAGGATGACTCTAATATTCTTCCTTAGCCCCCATTGGGCTGGCAGAGATTTTGTTACATTTATACCAAAGTCTCTTGATAGGCCCTGCACAATCTTCAGGCCCTGCACAATCTTTCCTCCCTTTTGCTTTCCTAGACATTACTCTTCTGCAAGCCTGTTACTCTCCTAACTGCATTTCAGTGGCAGCTTCTGTAGGACCCAACTGACGTAACACTAAAACCTCTCTTTTTTTTCTTTTTAAAAAAATTTTCATAGGCAGTGTATGAGCTAGTTTAAAATAATCCTGACTCCCAGAAATTCCAATTCCTGTTCAAGTGCTACACATTCTGATACTGTCCCTTGGTTTAGCTTACAAGCAATTTTACATTACTGAAAAATATTCCCTACAACTTCTACAGTTTGGGGTGACTCACCCTGCATCCGCATAGAAGCCTCCTGCTGACTTTGATCGTCCAGTATATGTTTACATACTCTACCCACCCTCCAGCAACACAAAAGGGTCACCTTTGTCAGCCAATATGGGCAGCACTGGGAGTGCTCAAATACAATTTTCTCATTTTTTCTGATCTTTTGAAAGTACTTCTTGAGAACATTTTAAATAAATTTTCACTCCCAAGCATTACTCATGGCTGATTCTGTTACCTCATAGGCTGTAATACCTTTGTTGTAGTGGAACGAACTCTAGTGTTTTATCAGATCATCTGGGTTGAACCTTGGATTTTGTCTACCTAGCATGTGATTTTAGGAGAGTTAGTTCATCTCTTTATTCCTTAATTTTCTTCTGTGTAAAATGGAATAATTATAATACCTATCTCAAGTTTTTCTTCTGAGGATGAGTAACGTATATACTGCAATCAGGATATATGGAACATAACAAAAAATAATCTTTTGCAGAAGTTAGGGTAGATAAGTAGGATCCATAATCTGAAAAGGAAAGAGATCGTAGTCTATTTGGCACTTAGCAAGAGTCTTGGCCTCAGTTATTTATGTTGTATACATGCTCTCATTTTTTTTTTCATCCACATGATAACTTCGTGAGCTACCTATATACAACCTTATTTTATATAGGAAAATACGGGTCTCTGAAAGGTCAAACAACTCGCCCAATGTGAAATGGTTCCTAAGTAGCAAGGTGGGAAAGTTACAGAATTAGCCACAAAGTCCTTGAAAAGAATTAAGTATCAGAGATGAATGATAACAGGAGAGCTAGGTTGAAATGTGCTTTCTTACCTCTTCTGCAGCCGCTGCAGAGGATGAACCAGTGTTCTCACAGTGTGTGTTTTCTATGAGAAGTAGGCTGAGCTCTTAAAGGGTAACTTGCTTGTGGGTTTGAAGCTAATTAATGGAGTGATTGATTAGAAAATATGGTTGCTTTTACTTACATGTGAAAGGTCAGTATAACGTGAAAATATTAATATACTGGAGATCTTGCCGCATCCACTTTAATGATCGTGTCTAACTTTTTTCCATTAGCAGTGGCCTCTTAAGAGAAGCTGATGAGTGGATGCCTCTTGCACACTGAAGTACTTGCAGTTCCCAGATTGTGCCAAGCTCAGTCAGGTCTCCCCCTCCGCATATGGCTCACATCTGTGACTTCTCCTTGGAAAGACCTTTCTCACTTTTTTGCTTAGCTAAGACTTATTCCTACTTCGATACCAGCATAAGCTCTTCTTAGAAGTGCTCTGTGGAACACTATCCCACCCCTACTCCCCAGACCACCTCCTAATCCTATGAATTGGGCTTGATACCTTTCTCAGAGGATATCTCTTTATGATAGAAATTAATTAATGATGTACAATTTAATGGATTGTGCTGTTTGAGGACAGGGGATGTAGGAGCTCAATAAAGGTTTAGTAAAATATGTTTGGGTAGGGTAGGTGGATGACCCGTTACTGCTGAAAGTGGCTAAGACTATTTTAGTTTTGAACCTCCAGTGATCTTGAACTACATTCTGTAGTGGACACTGTGTTCCACCCAGATCTCTTCAGATCTGTTTTCCCTTTCTGTGTGACCTGCCCCCACTTTACTGTTTTTGTGTTTCTAAAGGCCTACACCTGGCCCTCTTATGTGACTATCTAAGGTCTACTTCACCTGCATTACCAGAGACAAAATGACCAGAAGGCTGGGTTGCTCTCATCTGCCACTGCCTGCGCAGCCCATTGCAGAGGTAGACCGGAAGCTGGAATGGAGTGGAAACACCCAGCTCCCTTGCCTGTTGTCAGGACCAGATCATCAGGGTCAGCCTGAGGCTGAGACTTGCTCTGAAATCACCTGTTTGGCTCTTTTCCTTCCTTGTCCATCTCAGAGGACTGTGTTACTAGTTTCTCCCTGGAACACATCAGTAACACATTATTTGCACATGAAAACATGTCTCTGGGTCCGCTTATGGGAAAATTCTGTCTTGAAGACATTAAATGGCTGTTTCAGTTTATTGTTTATTTTATCAAAATAATTCTCAAATAAGACAACAAGAATAGAATAGGTTCACAATTAAAACCAACAGTGACCCTCCCTCTTTCCCCATTCCCTCCTTCTGGACACAATGAGTATCGCTTTGTTTTAGGCTTAACTTTATGGCGTTTTCTCTCGCATCACAAAATAAATATTACTCTTACTTTATAAGTCAGATTTAGGTGCTGTTTACTTCCTGGTAATTAGGAAAGAGATGAGGAAATCATTCACATGTTCATATATGACCTTCCTACACAAGGTCTTCATCTGTATCTTACCAAGAGGGTTTCATTATTTTTGTTTGTTTTTAATTCATGGTTCTGTGTTGATCTGCAACTTCTAGCAAGGGATTTAAACTGCCATCCCTCCATCTGCTTAAAATGTTCAAGATTTCCATTCATTGAATAATCCCCTTTCTTCAAGAGAAATCCATCCCCGACTCTTTCTTTTGCCCCATTATAGGCTTTCTGTCTGGCTGTAAAAATCACGATAAGATTTACTTTTCTTGTTCTCTTGAGTCTTTGTCTTCCTTTTCATTAGATCCATCTCTTATCTTACTAGAATATATCCTTGAGTAATTTCCTAAGTGTGAATAAAGGTAATTCTTTGAGTCTTTTCATGATGAAAATTTCTTTAATCTGTCTTCTCATTTTATTGTAGTCTGCCAAAGTATTCTAAGTTGAACAATATTTTTCTCTCATAATTCTAATGATATTTTTTCATTGTCTTCCTCTATTCATTGTTGCTAAGAAAAAAAGGCTGAGACCACACTATATTTTATACCTTTGAATTGACCTATTTTTTTTTCATCGATTTTGACACTTTTAGGCCCTCCATTTTATCTTTGGCAATTTGCAATTTACAACTGATATATCCAAATTTCAGATTTTATTTTCATACAACTTACTTGGCACTCTTTCTGTACTTTTCACTTGAATGCCTTATATCCTTCCAGATGCGGAAAATTTTCTTAAATTCCTTCTTTACTGATTTTCTTCCCCATTATTTTTTTCTATTTTCTCTTTCTGGAACTTTTACAGGTTTCTCATCTGGTTTCCTTGTTTTTCAAATATCTTCTCTTATTTCCCATATAATCTTTCTGTTCTGTCCTCTGGGTTATTTCTTGACTTTAGTCTTCTACCTCATTTATTGTTTGTTTTATTTTAGCAATGCTACTTTTAGTATCTAGTTCTGTGATTTTTCTGTTTCATCAGGTTCTGTTTTTGTCTGTGTATAAGATGTATACATTTTCCTGAAGCTATTTTCTTAAGCTTCTTTTCGTTCATTTTATTCCATTATCAGACCCTTTCATTCTATCAAATTTCTTGAAAGGTCTGCGCACCCTTTATTTTGGACTTTTATGTGTGTGTGTGGAACAGAAGCAAGGCCAGGTTGGTCACTGTTCATAGATAGGCTGTTGACAGGCAGGCTGTGGTCCTGGGAGAGCTCTCAAGGCCAGGTTAAGTAGAGCTCTGCTGAGGGGTCTTTGTTTGTCCCAGACCTTAAATAACCTGTCTGTACAGAAGGACATTCTGTCTAGACATAGATACCACAGTTCAGGGTGGATTCTATGTGCTCATATGGAAGGAACTGTTCCCACCTACTTGTGTTTTATTAGACCCTGTCTAATAGAGCCTGGATGATCATTCCAGTCCACATTTCAGGGTGATTTCTAAATATAGAGTCTGTGGAAGCTTGTGACAGCAGGGCAACCACTTCGGCTATAGCCCAGTGCATGTGGCTGAGTTTGAGGCTGCATCTCTAGATGCTTCTTCATGTCCTTTCCATGATCCAAGTAATCGTTGAAATTTCCTGCCCATGGATCACTCTTTTCTAATTCTCCTTGTTACAGGTTTATGCCTTTCTGTAAATTCTTTTTTTTTTTTTTCAATCTCTCTCTCTTTTTTTTTAACTAGAATACTGACAGGAAAAAAGAGATTATATGGAGTTGCTTTTATCTGCCTTCTTTTAGTCTTAGAAACTTACAGCTTCTCCCATTACCATTATTACTGTTGTTGATTCTGATTTTGGTACTAATATTAGCATGTAATTGGATTGAGTAGTAGTTAAAGCACATGGGTATGAGTTTTGCATATCCTATGATTTCATTAATTCTCATCTCATCTTAACAGGTATTAACAGCTATCTCTGTTAAACAGTCAAGGAAATACAGATTCAGACAGGTATCTTTCAGAAAGCTTGAATTTGCAGTTCAGCCTGTGTGACTACAGAGGCCATAGTCATACTATTTTGCTAGGTCGTAGCTACTCTGTGCCTCCCAACAGGTGGTGTTTCTAGGTTGGTTGGTTGGTTTGCAAATATGTGGCATACTAAAGGACATCATTTATAAAATAATGGAGAGCATCTTTTGATTCAAGGTTATTCCTGAAATTATTATAGTTTTCTATGGTGACATCACCTTTCTATATTTGACTCGGACTACATTTATATCAAATAGCAACAAACTGGGAATATATTCTCTGTGGGAGTCTTGCACACCTGAAATGTAAGATAAAATGCAAGGTGAAACTACATTTAACTAACATGAATATTCCAATTACTGACAAACAGAACTCTGTAAGGTGTCAGACACAAAGTATTAAGATAACTTATGGGTTTTTGTTTTGTTTTGTTTTTCCTCATGCTATAAATCTTACCAGAACACTGGCTAAAAAGTATCTTGGTAGCTTTATCTTGAAAGTGTTGTATAAATTTGTTTCCTAAAAACATTAGTTTGTAGGGGTGCCAGGGTGGCTCAGTGGTTTGGGCATCTGACTCTTGGTTTAGGCTCAGGTCATGATCTCATGGATTGTGATCCCATGGGTCATGGGATGGAGACCCTCAAGAAGTCAGGCTCTGTGCTCAGCAGAGTCTGCTTGAAGATTCTCTTCCTCTGCTCCTCCCCACACTGGCATACATATATGCAGTTGTATGTGTTCTCTCTCTTAAATAAACAAACAAATAAGTCTTAATAAAAAACAAACAAGTGTTAGCTTGTATAATATCTAAATAGCTAATTATATCAGTTGTTTTTGTTGTGTTTTCTTAGGCCCATTTTGGAGTCTTGTACACACATGTGTCATTGTATTTCTGATATAATATTGAGCTGCAAAGCAAGAAGACAATTTCTGTCCTTCTGATGGTCTGGATTTATGAGAAAGAGAAATAAAAGAGAAGCTTAATGGGGGCTATGTGAACTGATTTTTCTTACTGTGAAAATTAAATTTATTTATTTTTTTTTTTTTTTAAAGATTTTATTTATTTATTTGATAGAGAGAGATCACAAGTAGACAGAGAGGCAGGCAGAGAGAGAGAGAGAGGGAAGCAGGTTCCCTGCCGAGCAGAGAGCCCGATGCGGGACTCGATCCCAGGACCCTGAGATCATGACCCGAGCCGAAGGCAGCAGCTTAACTCACTGAGCCACCCAGGTGCCCCAAAAATTAAATTTAATTCCTTCCAAATTTTCTTTTCAAATACTTAGCTGTGACCCTGTGAAATGCCTTAATCTTTATAAATGTTCAAATTTCTCATTTTTAAAAGGAGAGAAATTGGAATAGATCAATAGTTAAACATTTCCTTTCAAAACTTTTTGATAAAATAGGTATTATACAGAAGTCCAGCTTTAAAAAGAAAAAAAAAAAATTAAACAAAAGCCCAGCTCCTCTGCTGGAAGCCCTGTGAGATGGAGCTGGGAGAAGGCTGGGGCTCAGCTTCTCCCAGCTGCTCAGCTCAGCTCCAAAGGGCAGCTTCTGCGTGCCTCTCCCAGGCCTGGAAAACTGCTAATATATATATTGCCTAAGTACACTTCCATCTTGAAATTTATATAATACTATGACACAGAATAATATGTTTTGGGGGAAAAACTTAACCACCAATGGAAATACAAAAGTATGAAAGTGAATGCTTATGCTTCACTTCTGTTTGTTTGTTTGTTTCTTTTTGTTTTGGAGCTCCTTGTAACTAAATCTACCGTGTTTTCATTATTGCATATAGCCATTTATACAAGGTTTTCTAGAGCCAAGACATTTACTACATTTTTTTCATAATGACATGAATAACAATTTTTATATTTTTATAAGCTATTTCAGAGAAAATAGCTCAAAGATCAGAAACTCAAAGATCAGAATGCTTGGTCCCCCAAGAAGTCTATATATTTGGTTCTGAAATCACAGTCAAGGTGAACTTCAACCCCACACCTATTTAGCAATAGTCTTTTCTAATCCGTAGAAGGCTTCTCACCTCTGATTTTCTTTTGCAATTATTAATTGAGTCTACCTTAAATATACATTGCCTTATAAGGTAAGGTGTTGTTTTAAACTTCTTGGTGTCAGGTATTATGACTTTCTTATTTGAATTTTATTCAGTATTTAGAGTAATGCCTTATACATAAAATGTTCTCAATCAGTATCTTTCAGTGTTAGAAGAAAAGGTGAGACCATGTTGTGATTGAGAATATAGCTTCAAGTATGGGATTTCTAACCTTTTGGCTTATACCTAGATCTATCTTTAACATAGCAGTATGATCTGCATCGTGAAGAAAATATTAGATAAATGAATCCCAGAAGTCTGATAAGGACTCATTAATTAATAATAAAATAGTGAGGAAAAATGAATTATAATATTTAAAAGTTGAACCCATCTATTTTTCTGGTGATGTGGTCTGAGCTATGATCACAGGTTAAGGTAAGAATGGTAGAATTGTAAACACTGTAAAAAACATGAAGCGATAATGTTTAAAATGTAGAAATTATTTTTAAGTTTCTTTTGTATGAAAATCTTTTTTTTTTTAAGATTTTATTTATTTAATTGACAGACAGAGATCACAAGTAGGCAAAGAGGCAGACAGAGAGAGAGGAGAGAGGAGGGAGCAGGCTCCCTGCTGAGCAGAAAGCCCGATGCGATGCGGGGCTCCATCCCAGGACCCTGGGATCATGACCTGAGCTGAAGGCAGAGGCTTTTAATCCACTGAGCCACCCAGGCACCCCTTGTATGAAAATCTTTTAAGTTCACATGAGACATTTTGTAAAACAGTGTTGAGTGTTTAAAAGTTGCATTTCATTGAGCATGAAAATACACATGTTACAGTATGATACGGTAGTGTGTTGGGCTGAGTCTTTTGGGATCAAAGATCAAAGGAAGCACAAATCTGTTAAATGAAAAATCCAATAAAGCCTCAGTATAAATCTGAATCTACCTTGATACACTTCATAAGTTCTGAGTCTTTTTGGGATGTAAGAATTTTTCCAGTCTCTCAAAAATTCATGTTGCAGAAGGCAATTTTATCCAAATCATAAATCCCTACATCAATGTTTTAGAGTTCCCAATTATCCAAATATTCATTCCTCCAGAGATAATATCGTGCAGTTGGTAAATGTTCAAAAGAATCCAATTTTAAAAGTTGCATCTTGGAAGGTGACAAAATACTAGGTATAACATCTAATATCAATCATATCTTGATGCCAAAACAATGATGATTCAGAGCATTATGCACACTCAAGGATGAGCATCTCAAATTATATACCATAAAATGTATCATTAAGGTTTGTATTTTTCATAAGAATGTCAGACATTCTCTAGGTCTATATTGTCATAATAAGCTTGCCAAGGAGCTGCAAACTGAAACAGAAAATCCAGGGGAAGAAATAAGATTTTCTATGATTGTATTTTGTTATAAATTGAACACTAAAATGAGATGTTATTTTTTTTCTTTTCTTAGTCCCTAGAGTGTTTTCTGAAAATGCAAATAAAATGTCAGGCTTTCTGCTCTCACCTAGTATTTTATACCACCATTCTCCACTACTGGAAGAAAAGTGTCCCTGCCATCAGTGATAAAGCTTGCTTCTGTTGTTTTCACTTCCAGAAGTAGGGTGTTAGAATGATCATAAGAAGCCCAAGCTGGGTTGCTCCTAAGAGAGAACAATACAAGAGGAATGCCTACCTTATCCTTCCTGTCCACACCCCCCATTCCTGAGTAGGAGGAAATGGGGATGATCTCTTAGTGAGACTTTCTCTCTGTTTCACTGTGGGTCTCAATAGTTCCTGAAAAAATAAAATTGTTTCCTATAAAAATACTAAGGAGCCCGCCCTAGTTCCTAGAAATCATGAAAAACACTGTGTTAACAATTTCCTGCCTTAAGCATTTCTATCAATTCAGTCTGTATTACGGTTTATCTATTATGTCCTGCAATTTTTGTTCTACATCTTTTCACCAGAGTCACTGTTTTGTTCGGTCACTAACGTGAACAGGCTTCTCTCTGTCTTCCTTTATTAAGTGTCGTGAGCATTCAGAAGAGGGGAAAGATTGCTTCCAAAGGGAAGAAACTTCATCTTTTCAAGAGGCAGTACTTAATCTAGTATATGTTAGACAGCAAGGGTACAAATAAGAACAAGACATAGCTTTTCCTCCAGAAGCAATTAGTCTAGACGGACTCAAGGACTTAAGTATGAGAGAGCATTTGAGCTGAATCTAGGAAGATGGTATATGTTTCCTAGGGCTGCTATTAAAAAAAAAAAAAAAAAGTATCATAAACCCAGAGGCTAAAAACGACTGAAATGTATTCCCTCACAATTCAGGTTAGAAGTCCAAAATTAAGGTTTTGGAGAGGTTGGTTCCTTCTTGGGGGCTCAGAGGGAGAATCTACCGCATGCCGCTCTCCTACCACCCAGTGATTGCTGGCATTCGTTGGTGTTCCTTGGCTTTTAGCAGCATGACTTCAATTTCCATCCCAACCTGTATCTTATCTCTTTCTCTTCTCTTCTTTTAAGGATACCAGTCAGATTAGGTGAAGGGCCCATCCTACTCCAGTATGACCTCATCTTAACAAATTACATCTGCCATGACACTATTTCCAAATAAGGTCACATCCTGAGGTTCTGGGAAGGACATCAATCCTGGAGGGAAAATATTCAACCCAATATCAATAATTAAGATTTTATAACTAGACATAAAAGAGAGACTTTTTATTTAACTATCTTTTTCAACAAGTATTTAAGTGCCCCTCTTGGTCCAGGTATAATGATAAAATATGAGAATAAAGAGAATAGATATGGCCACTCTAGTCAATGAAGAAGGAAAGGTATACATTTTCCCTAGATATCTGTGGGGGATGGATGATTTTTCAACAATGCTCTCCTACACCTGGGGGGAAAGCCTTCACCCTACAAAGTAAGATAGAGTGTAGAAGAGGTTTCAGACTCTGGGCTGCACTTAACTGAAATTTAGCCTCTGTAACACAAAGCTGGGTGATGAAAAAGGCTGCCATTGGCCCTTCAGTGGAGCTGCTGTAACCCTTAACTGGGAGTTGGAGAGAGATTAGTCTTGTTGGTCACACCCTCCCAGAGTGGGCTCTCCTCATGCTGCGCTGGAGATTCAGAGGAGGGAGAGAGAGCAGGTTATTATGTGAGCACCACAAACTCCCTGGCAGCTCTTACTGGCATTTAGATTTTTCTCGAATAATTGTTTTTTTCATTTGCTGTGTGTTCTAAGGGCAGTTTCTAGAGACTTTAAAAGTTGATGTTTTGTTTTGCTTAATAATATTCATTAGTTATAGTTGTTTCACTGGCAAGCATGTCTGCTGAGCTCCTTAGGTAAGATGCCATTCCCAAGTGGAGTCTTCAGATAACTGCATATGCCTTTGCGTGTCTCCACCTTGAACTTACCTGGGAGTGACTGTAGTAACAAGAAACCATAATGACAAAACAGAGTAGGTAATGTGACAGGCAGATGCTTGGCACTCTTGGAGTGTGAAAGAAAGGTATCGCTTATGAATTACTGAAAAAAACAATGATCTAAACTGGGATTTTATTTTATTTATATCATGTGTCACTGTGTTATCTGATTTATTCAGTATTTTTTTCATATTATTACTTCCAATATAATTTAAGCTCGTTGAATGTAGGTCTCACGCCAGCCAGTGCAAATGTATCTGGCACATTGTGGAAACATGATAAAGTATTATTGACTTATGACTAGCGTGGATGTAATTAAAATGGGAGAAAAGTGAGCAAGTTTGAGATCCAGCTCAAACATAAATTTGAAAGAACTTTCTGATATATTTTATGTGAAGTGTCAAGAAGAGAGCTGGCAAGAAAAGAAGTTAAGTGGTTGTATTCACAGAAATGAGGGACACAGGCAGTCCTTCAGCCCTGTCCTGGGAGACACAGGAACCCGAGTTCAAATACGTAGATTTATGTTTTTGTGCTGTACTTTCCACGTCCAAAGGTATAATGACAGGTGACTTCATCTTGAAGATTTCTTCAAATGTTGAGATTCTGTTACTCAGTTAGAGCTTAATTGTTTAAAGGAAAATGGGTTCTTTGTCATTAGCTTTCTTACATTAAAATATTTTAACAGTAGAGACAGTAGAGGCACTCAGTTTCAGGTAAATAGTGAGGAAATCAAAGAGCGATAGCCTCAGAGTCTAAATATCCTTGCCTACAAAGTCTTTATTTTGTTTGTGTGTGGGGGGGGCAAATTAAGCCTATATAATTGGAATCTTTACTTGTCATCCCCCTTAGAAAATCTCAAGCCCCTTTTCATGATAATTGTTCTAAACACTTGTTGTTGTTGTTGTTATTTGCTATTTTTTTGCCATCAATTTAATAGACCTTTGGGAAGAAAAAAAGATCTGCCATCTGGAGGCAGAAGCCTGTGTGCATTTTATGAATACCTCAGCTTGTCACCCATTTGAAAATTTTCCATGTGCAAGTTTTGTTGGACCCATGTGACAAGGAACTTTGGAGAAACTAAAGTCTTGTCGGTCTTATTACAGGATTTAAATAGCAACATGTGATTTTTAAAAAAAACTTAATGTGGGATTTTTATTGTTTTTTCATTTTTTTTTAATTGAAAAATAGTTGACACACAGTGTTACCTTAGTTTCAGGTGTATCTTCACATGATTTTTATATACTGAACATTGCAGATATTAACTTTCAAATGGTTATCAATAATATTTTCCCAACAACTATCAGTAATGGCTGTTGAAAACGTTGAAGCCTAAGCAAACTGGTGAGCATTAAGAAGGCCAGGATGAGGAAATAGCAGTTGTGTGTTGTACTATCTGTTCTCTCAATTTCTTATTATGCAACACTGAGGAATTTGCTTCTCTCTCTGATCCTAAGTTTTCTTATCTATAAATAGAATTGAACTAGGTGATTTCAGACCTTTTTCAGATGTTTTGATTTCATGGTTCTAAGATACTAGTAAAATCCTAGAGCTCTCCACAGAAAGAGTATGTTAGCATCTTCTCTCTTCAAACTAATTGTACTCTGTAATAACTCTTTTAAAATAGATATCCTTTGGGGCACCTGGGTGGCTCAGTGGGTTAAGCCGCTGCCTTCGGCTCAGGTCATGGGATCTCAGGGTCCTGGGATGGAGTCCCGCATCGGGTTCTCTGCTCAGCAGGGAGCCTGCTTCCCCCTCTCTCTCTGCCTGCCTCTCTGCCTACTTGTGATCTCTCTCTGTCAAATAAATAAATAAAATCTTTAAAAAAAATAAAAAATAAAATAGATATCCCTTGCACAGTTTATTACATAAATTTTAAATACCATGTAGATGTATTTTATTAAGATTTATTTATTTTAGAGAGAGAGAGGGCTTGTGAGCAGGGGTGGGGAGAGGAAGTGGAAGAGGGACAGAAAGAGACTGCCTGCTGAGCAGTAAGCCTGTCATGGGGTTCAGTCTCAGGACCCTGAGATCATAACCTGAGCTGAAATCAAGAGTTGGCCATTCAACCGACTGAGCCACCCAGACTTCCCAAAGTCTACATAGATACAGACTAAAATATGCAGAAAGCCCTGAAGTAGATCACACAATTTAAATCCACTCTTTATTTTTTTTTTTACCATGCCATTATTCATAATAAAATCCAGATGCTTTAACATTGGATACAGAATTCTTTTTGATCACTCAAACCATATTTGTCCCTAATGATTTCCTCCTTTATCATTTCATCCTGCCCATGCTGAAGCCACACTGAAATGCTTGAAATTCTCCAGATTGTTTGTTTTCTCAAAGGTGTCCCTTAGCACACCCTGCTTACTGTTAGCAGTGCACTTTCCCACCTTCTTAAGACTATTCCTTATGAAAGTTTCAAGACATTGTCTTTAGGAAATTTTCCTGCCTATAACTCAACTCTACCACTAGCTGGACAGGTGTCTATGTCTTTTATGTTCTGTAGTATACTGTATTACTTCTATAAAAGAGCTCCATAATAACCTATATAAAAGAATTTCATAAGAGCATGAATTGTATCTGAATTATATCTGTGCATCTTACATCCCCAGTATCTAGTATGAAGCCTGAATCTAACACTGGATCATTAGTATATTTTTATTGCATGGATGAAAGTTAAGATTTCTAGTTACCCTTCCTATTCCTCCCCCCATCTTCCTCAGAGTATGACACGATGTCCAAAATAAGCAGGTACCCAGTTAAAGGTAAACAGCCTTTTTCTTCCTCTTTTCTCTCCCATTTCTAGGTTTCCACACTATCATTGCTTCTACTAATAATAATCATAACAACATGTTAATTAAATGTTTATACTTATCAGAATTGATCCTTGTACCACATTAGCACATTCTGGCTCCAAGAAGCTTCCTTTAACTTATTCATATCAGTCTGGTTGAGACTCTTTGTATTGCCCTTCAAGGAGCAGTTTCTCACTCTTTCTCTAAGAAAACAGACTTCATTTTTTAAGACTGTGATTAAGGTGTAACTGAGTTGCAAATATTTAAGGTTTATAATTTGATAAATTTTGGTGTATATATGTGAAGCGATGGCACAATTAAGGTAATGAGCATAACCATCACCCCCCAAAGTTAAAAAATATATACATATATGGAAAATACATATATAATGTATTATACACATATGGGATATGATGGTGACAAATATTATTTCCATTTTAAAATATTATTAAAGAGAATGAAGTTAGGTCATTTATTTAGGCATCAACTGTGATGGCACTGGTGTCTGGTGATATTCACTAGCAGTGTGAACGTAGTGCAATGACTTAATCTCTGTCAATCTGTTGACTCAAATATAAAATCTGTACAATATTTGTACTTACCTTAAGTCTATAATGAGGATTAAGTGAGATGTTACACGTAGAGTCTTCACTATCATGGAAAGTATTTAGCACTATGCAAGGCATTAATGATTACACCCAAACATGCTGAATAGTAGGATAAAGGAAAAAAAAAAAAACAGAACAGGCATTTAGTAGAAAAAAAAAATCACTCCAAAGCATATGGCTACTCCAGAAAAACCTGTCTGATTCCATTCAGGTGCTGTAGCAAAGTGTCTCCCCCCAACCCCTGCCTTTTTTTTGGATTTATTTATTTATTTATTTTAAAGAGGAGAGGGAGGGGTAGAGGGAGCGAGAAATTCAAGCAGACTCCAGGCCTCCTTTAGAGCACAGAGCCTGATGTGCAGCTCAATGTGGAGCTTGATCTCATGATCCAAGATTACAACCTGAGCTGAAATCAAGAGTCAGACACTTAACAGACTGTACCATCCATGTGCCCCAAAGTGTCTCTTTTTTAGCTGAGTTCTTTTTTATTAACCAAGATGAAAACTTAAGTGAAGCATGATTATATTTTTTGTTTGTGTTTTAAATTTACTCTGATCATGGCTGGAACACATTGGACTTGCCTTGCCTAAAATTAAAATCTGTGTTGCTTTTGATACTATGTTCAATTTCCTTATTGAAAGAATTATAAGTAATATAAAATTTTAAATCTGTTTCAGAATTAAGTCCTTGAGTGAAATTTTTGCTGCCACTAATGTAATACAGTAGAATGTGTGACTTTGTATTGAATTATATACAGGAGACTTCCTTTCTTTATTTCGACATCCATTATCTCTAGAGAGCTGTCTATAGCCTTGATGTTTATATACCAGACGGCTAAGTGGTTTCCCTGAGTTGTTTGTACCATTTTATTCCTTGAACATTTTTGTGGGCAGTTTTCAACGGACTGGATTTAATGGTACATAAAGCTCTGAGGGAGGAGAAAGTATTTTGATAAATAAAAAGCAATTGATGCTGTCTTTCCTCAACCCTGCTATTCACTGTCCTTCAATGTAGATGTGGTGAATAGAATTGTAAAATGACCTAAAAGACACTCTGATTTAGGATGACAGGTGAGAGAGGGTGTTATGAAAAGGAAAAGAAATAATAATCTTTGAAGGAGTGGAAATTCAGGCAGGGCCGTTGGAGGATGAATGGAATCCAGGGAGAGTTATGAATTGAAAGTTGCCTGCAGCAATTTCTTGTATTAAATGTATTTAAATAGGGACACCTGGGTGACTCAGTTGTTGAGTGTCTGCGTTAGGCTTAGATCATAATCCCGGAGTCCTGGGATGGAACCCTTGCTTGATGGGAAGCCTGCTTCTCCCTCTCCCACTCCCCCTGCTTGTGTTCCCGCTCTTGCTGTGTCTCTCTCTGTCGAATACATAAAATCTTTAAAAATATATATATAATTAAACACATTAAATATATGAGAGTAGATGCCAAATTATTAAACAAAAACATATATAGGTGATAAAATTATGGGTGATTTTTTTTCTTTCTTGGAAATTATATTTTCAAATTTTTCCAAAATAAGTATATATTACTTGTGAAATCATAAAAAAATAAAAATAACAGGTAACCTTTTTGCTTAAAAAAACTTTAGAACCAATTTCACACCCAATTTAACTTTAAAGTAAATCAATCCTTAATTCTACAGAAAAAAAAAATTAACAGAGTTCTAAAAGAAGCCCTTTCCTATTTTGTCAACTGCAAGGACTTATTTGAATGCATTATTGGATAATTTCTAGTCTATAAAGGACAGTGAGAGGTCATCTCCTCCATTTCCTTATCATCACATAAGATACCTCTTAAATTATCCAAGGAAGATTAGAATCCATCCTATTTTAGACCTTTTG
This sequence comes from Lutra lutra, assembly GCF_902655055.1. NCBI lineage: Eukaryota > Metazoa > Chordata > Mammalia > Carnivora > Mustelidae > Lutra > Lutra lutra. The sequence goes on from NC_062280.1 coordinate 101,941,819, forward strand.
AGAAGTTGCCATGTCTTCCCTTGCTGTTGCCTTTTAGCACTTAATGTTTTGCTGACAGACTGTTTTAAACGTTATATTTAATGGTGGCATAATGAAAAGTTATGAAAGAATGATTGCTTTGTAAAGCCGGAGAATACTCATCATTTACACGTGATCTCATAATTGTTTTTATCCTTCTCCAAAATCAACTGAAATTACTAAAGACACTAAATCATTTCTGTCTCCTTAAAAAATAGTCTTTCTTCCATGACTATAGTTTCATCTAATCTGGGGGCTTTTGGTTCCACAGGATTAATATCCTCCCTGAGAGCAGGAGGGGAACCTATGTGATGAGAGCATCAGTATGCACCAAGAGCATGCCAGGCTCTGTACAGGGTCTTTTGGTATGATCTTATTTAGTACTCCAATCATTATGTATGTTTTTAACCCCACTATATTAACTAAATACTCAGACAATACCAGTGTGATCATAGATTTCTTTTGTATGACATGCTTCCATAGTTCCTTATGGTCAAAGGAAAAGTAGAAAGACATTAATTCATCAGCCTAATGTGTGAGGTCCTTTCTCAGACATATCTCCATGCTCAAAGTACTTCTCTCCTATTAGGAACTTTTCAGTTGCTACTTCTGCTCACAGTGTTCTTCCTTATCTTAAACTTTCAAAAACTATGCTTCTTTCAACTCTCAGTTAAATGCCATTTCTTTTGTGGAACCTTCACTGAATATTCCCCACCACCCTGAAAATTCCTTCATTTGGGCCACTTCATCAACAAATAATTCTAATTTATAGTCTGTAACTTTAAAACTCAGTTTGAGCACTGTGCCTATCAAATGTATACTAATAATTTTAAAGGCATATACATATTAGATGTTTAATAGATGTTTGTTGAATAAATGGACATGGAAAAAGAAAAAAACGAAAGAAAACATTCCTGAGAGTTTGGGGCAGCCTAGAACTTAGAGCAAAGGCTTGGTGTTTTTCCTTGGGCATAATCCCACAGAACACCAATATCAGACAAGGCCACTCAGTGATTCTGTTGAATCAAGACAAAAACATGGTGTTGCTCAAACCACAAAAATGGACCATTACCCCTATATCTGGCCTAATATGATGCACTGATGTTTCTGTTTAATTCATTGCTTTAGCCTCTCTTTGTTCTTCTTGCTCTCTAGATAAGAATTATTAAGATACCCAACATAGAATAACCCCATTTCCTGACAGCATTCCTATAGACCTGCTTCTTTGAACCGTTGTCAAAACCATTAACACAAGCCCAATTACTATTCTAAGTACTCTCCAAAACCCTCTAATGAGATGCCCCATGATTTTTCATTATTCAGTTACCTCTATATTCCTGCAAGTCTTTGGTTGAAGACGTAAGAGAATTAATGAATGAACAAATGAATGAATGAGCGAACAAATGAGTGACAACTCTTATTTATATTAGACTAAAAGTTCTGTGTATTCAGGGATGCATCTTCTCTCTCCATCTCAAATGTCTAGATTTAAATAGTCACAAAACAAATATGGAATTAATGAAATGGCCTTGACTCTCTTGCTGCCTTTGTTACTCTCCCCGACTTCTCTGCTGGGATCACTTGGTGAGAGATTCATCTGCCGTCAACACTGTCGATTCCCTCTTACCCAGCACTGAGAATCCACACCAGAAATTTCTTTCTTTATCCCCGTCTTCTCAAGTCTGCATTATAAATCTTGAAAGCCTTTTTATTTTGCTCTTATTTGGCCAATATCCAAGGAAGTACCTTGGCCTCAGAGTTTGTTGGTCAAGGTACACCTCAGTAGAGTTTGAAAAGCCTCAGTTCTTATCTTTACGGCTACTGGAAAAAAAGTACTACTTAGTACTTCACATTCTTCACAATATTGACAAATTCTGAGTATTATCAGGTATAAACTAAGCACCTTATTTGCTACACACTTAGGAGAGCTGGTATCTAAGTCATTTTGGGGTAAAATTCTTGGGATAAACTCTTTGGGAAAATTATTTCAAACATACATAAAGTTCTCAATGGTCCCCTATTACCAATATTTTATCAGAACATAAAAAGTCCTTTGTGAATTAGCTCCTTCTATTAGTAATATAGTTATGAGATATACAGTTAACAAAATAAAAGTTGGATGGTTAAGTCCAATTACTGTTTTTGGAACAAAAAGATTTAAGTTATAAAAAACTGGCTTGAAAGGAAAGGAAAAAAAAGAATATCCAATAGTATAGGTATAATGCAGCAACTATTTAGCAACTGTTAATGCCTATTAGCACAAGTCTGTTTTTTATTTTTGTTTTTCTTTTTGATCATTTAGATCTTAGCAGTTTGATATGCTTTGCATGTAATTGGGGGAAAAAATAAAAAACAAAACAAAACTAAGATACCTAACCACATCCTGTAGGATGATGGCAGGATGATACCAAGAAGTGGATATACAGACTTACAAATATGAAATTGTGAATATTAAACACTTTCTAACCTATAGCATTGACCTCTGAATTCCATGTAATTCAACCTAATATGAGCCTACTTTGATATTGTTGTAGGCAGGAAGGGGAGCTTCCACCCTAATTAGACACTGAATGAAAACCTGAGTGTTATTGAAAGGTGACAAAAAGAAGGAGGCACTTTTTGCATGAGTCCAGGCATTTTTATTTGACAACAACACAGTTTACAGTAGGTCCCTATTCCTGTGATCTACCTTTTGGTCAGCAGAGTGAGTAGATCACTAGCAACACTGCCTTATCTACTCTACCTATTAGTGAGAACCAAGTGGGGAACTCTTGAGAGTTAGGCTGCCCTGTTAATAACTACTTCAGGAAAATGCTCGCAGACCTGGACTGTCTGAAGCAAGTTTTCTAGGGTCACCCTGCTTTTCACAGGTATCACTGCAATGACTGATCATGAGACTTGCACATGAGGCCTGGGATCTACTTCCTTGCCCATCTAAGTGAGTTTAATTGGGATGGACAGAGTATGATAGCATATTACTGTAACTTCATGAAAGTTGAAACATAAAAGTCCTCGAAGCTGTTTAGGGCTTTGATGTAAAATATTTTATAAAGTGTATTATAGAAGTATAAAATGTATCACTATACTGTATGGAAGTTAACATTTATGTAGTATCAGTATAGCTCAAACATTTATTCAGTTCAGAGGAAAATGTCAGGGAAACTAGTTTGTTTAGAATCCCTTCAGAGGAAAAGAAAACGTGTATAAGCGACTAAACATTTTGATTACTATTGTGTACCAAAGCCACTGTGTCTGTAGTCTGTTGTTATTGAATTTTTTCTGCCATACTTTAAATATCATATTGTAAGTATGAAATTTTTGCTCCAGGTGGAAACCAACTTTTAGCAGTGGAGTTATGGGGTCAAAAACGTGTGTGTACTTTTTAAAAACTTAGTAGTAGGTATTGAGAAAGTGCTCAGAAAATGTTGCACAAATTTATATTCCTAATTATCTGATCCAGCACACTTGGGCTATGTGACTCAGCTACCTTATACTCCTAATTTTAAAAGGCCACTTCTGTTAACTTAGAATTTAAATGTGTATAAAATATATTAAGTCAGTTTATCTTATTTATATTTTTTGTAAGGCCATACAGATAAAAATATATAAGAAAATACATATAAAAATATAATAAAAATAATATAAGCATATTTACATTTATTTTACTTACTACTGAATACATTTAAAATACACTGAAGGAAAAAACTACTAATTTCAATCTATGTTTCAATTCAGTATAGTGAATTTTCTTTCAATCCCCTAAGAATGACAAACTGGGTTTTTTATGTTCAGCAAATCAGAGGAAAAAAAAGCTCAACATGTCTTTTTCTGAAAGTGTAAGTTTCTGCAGACTGCACAGCCTTTGCTTTACAGAAACTCTCATTGCCTTCCCTTGAGCACTGATTCTATAATGACCTTAAGTGATAATCCCCATTGGTAATAATCTCTAATTTTAGATCCCATAGCCTGGCTTTTGTGATATATATCAATAAAAACACATGATTACTTTCCCATGGGATTCATTAATAAAGCAATATCATCTCTTTGGTCTAAATTTTCAGATGGACCTGTTGTTTCCTAGGTGAGGTTAACTCTGACTCTCTCTGTTTGCTTTCTTGTGAAATGAACGAAGGATAGTGATAACTATAAAACTCGGGTTTATCATCCAGCATTTGACAAATGTGAGGAGCATGTCACATTGGGAAAACAGAGGTGCCTGAATGACAAGAACAATTTTAAGTGGCTAGTTCCATGGAGATATGGAAATAATATGAAGAAATATCCCTCAAGACACTTGCTTGGAAAACATGAGTTTCCTTGTTTGGACACTTATTTGTAAAGTACTGATGGCTGACAGAGGCCTTTCATATCAGTGCTCTTAATCTCCTCTTCAAAACCCTAAGAGATGCTAGTTTCTCTGCAGTTATACCAAGGAAGAATTTATTACATGTGTTCTCTTAGAGAGAAGCAAAAGATTTATAGAAAGGTTTCAATGGGACTGTTAAAAGAAACCCTTAAAGACTCAGTAGACTGCTTCTTTCCTAAAATAACAAAACACCATCTGTCAGACAGAATTTGTGTGGAGAGAGAATAATAACTTCATTTACTACATACACCAGGAGAACTGATAAATCTTCTTGAGGTCATGGATGTTTTTTGGAATAGTTTCAATTTAAATTTTATTTGTGAAGATGGCTGTCAGGAGGCATGCTGGAGGCAGTCACTGGTGTGTCATCATGATGCCGGCTGTTCACAGCACAACGTGGTAAGAGAGACTACTGAGTGTGTAGGACTGGAAAACTAGAGCAGAAGGCAAAGGCCAGAAAGGGTGGAATATTGAGTCAATTTTCTTAGGAGCCAAATGTTAGGGATATTTCATGGAAAAGAATAGGGAAAAGAAGTGAGGAGTAGTAGATAGGTTGGGTTCAATTTACCTCACTCTGAGTTGTCCTCTAAACTCATGGTACTAGCAACATTGGCAAGTATAAATTGTTGATAAGTTATCTTCAGGGGACTCGCTTCAACAGGAGAGATATTGAACACATATTCTGAGCAAGGCAGTAGGCTAAGTAATGGTGATACTCAGATAAATTTGATATAATCCCTATCCTTGAGGTACTTCCTCATAGAATAGTGTAGAAGCCAGGCAACCCAAGCAGGCAATTCCAAGGACATTTATGATTTTAATCCATAGAATCATATGTACTATGAGAGCATTATACTACACTCAGCCAAGAACTTTGGGGAATGTTTTCTAGAAGAGATGATACCTGAACTCAATAGAAAGGGCAAATATAATTAGGTAGGGGTATTAGGGTTCTTCAGAGAAGAGGCTATAAATATATATACATATTTATTATCGGAATTAGCTCAGTGGAGGCCAAGAGGTGTCATGATCTGTCATCTGCAAGCTGAAAAACCAGGAAAGGTAGTGATGGAATTCAGTCCGAGTCTGATACCCGGGAAGCAAGGATATTTGAGTTTGAAAGCCAGAGAACCAGGAGCACCAGTGTCGAAAAGCAGGAGAAGATTGGATATCACAGCTCAAGCAGAGAAAGAATTCATACTTCCTCCACCTCCTTCTATTCAGGCTCTTGAAGGATCAGATTATGCTACTTAAATTGAGAAGGGTCATCTGCTCACTCAATTCACCAATTCAAGTGCTAATCTCTTTCTTTATAGACACACTCTGAAATAATGTTTTACCAGCTATCTAGGCATCCCTTGGCCAAATAAGTAGACATAAAAAATTGTCACAGAATTGAATGAAGGTATTGTAGACAGAGACAATGCCATAAGCAGGAGCTCCACCTCCTCCTTCTTATCATCATTGTCACCATCACAGAAGTAATAATAATGCTAATAATAATAATGATAATAATAATAGTCTGTATTTAGCACTTCTTAGGTGCCTTATAAATATTATTTAATTTTCCATTGACATGTGGGGCATTAATATTCCCAATGAAATATACTGAACTTAAAGATATTAACTGGTTGGGTTTAGATTTATTTAAATCTACACAGTCTGACTCCAGAATATGAATTCAAAATCACTGTACTATACTGCCTCCTATATGTATCATCTGTATGTGTGGGGACAGGATAGAGGTAGAGAAGGGTGGTTATCAATTTGCTATAAGGTCAAGTGTCGTGGCAGATAGGAGTGGAGAAGTAGATAGATAAGTCAATTGAACTTGCAGCATGGGGGGGGGGGTGGGAAGCAAATAAGCCCAAATTGAGTCTTTTGCTTCCAGACCAGCAAATGAAGATCTAACTAAAGTTTCAGCCTCTCCCAGAAATGTGCCCTTTTAACAGTAAATCTGGAGTTTCCTGAGTAGTACTGGTGATATAATCTGCATAATATGACCTCTCCCATCCCGCTCTCCCAAAAGATGTTGACCTGACCTGAAACAATCCTTTCTTTTATTTTGCTAAGAACTTCCTTGCCACACCTTCCTTCTATCTGTAAAAACCTTCCATTTTGTACAAGTCTTTAGAGCCCTTTATTAGTAGGAATACGGCCCAATTCGTGAATCATTGAATAAAGCCAATTAGATCTTCAAATTTACTCAATTGAATTTTTGTTTTTTTAATAGACTTGGCGGCAACAATGAGATCAAAGTGAACTTCTGTCAACATTTGGGGACAATGAGAAATACAGGTATGGCACCTTGAGAACACTTTTGAGTTCATGGTCTTCCCCACCATTTCCTAAGGCTGTTGTCAAGTTCCTCTCAGTTTGAGCTCTGGTTGGTTAAGCTCTTGGTGTAAATAGCTTTCCAGTCCAGGGCTTAGTGGGTCAGCTTGAGCTGGCAGATGGTTCCATCAAGAATCCAAGTTCCTGGGGGCACCTGGGTGGCTCAGTGGGTTAAGCCGCTGCCTTCAGCTCAGTTCATGATCTCAGGGTCCTGCGATCGAGTGCTGCATCGGGTTCTCTGCTCTTCAGGGAGCCTGCTTCCTCCTCTCTCTCTCTCTGCTTGCCTCTCTGACCACTTGTGATCTCTCTCTGTCAAATAAATAAAAATCTTTAAAAAAAAAAAGAATCCAAGTTCCTAGCCTTTGGTTCAGTATGGAATTCCCCAGTGTTTGGAGTCCAGTCCATAGTCTACAATCTCCATTTACTCATACATGTTGGCAATCATTGGTGGTTATGGCCTGAGGTGGATTGGGTCTAATTTAAGACCTAGTTTGGGTCTGGTTTAGGCTGGACAGTGTCCAGTAGAAGCCTCAAGTGAATAAACTTTGTTTAAATGGGATCCTTTATAGCCAAAGTGTTGAGCACCCCACCTTTAAACTAAAATAATTCACATACCAAAGAGACACATTTTGGGGTGGCATATTTTGCTCTCCTATTGTCCAAGAAGTTTCATAGTCCAGAAATTAAATTGGTAGATTGTTTCATCATATTGGACTAGTCTTAGTCCTGACAATAGATCAGTTAAATTCATTTCAGAAGGTGGTGATACAAGTGGGTTCTCAAAGTTAGGCCCGTGGTTCAAGTATTCATGTATTAAATAAGAGGCATTTCCATGGAAATAAAAGAAAAACAATGGTTAATGATTGGAGGAAATTATAAACCAGTTTCTGAGTTCTGAGGGTATCCAGTCAAGAAGATTTTTAGATGTCAAGGTCAGAGTTTTGTTTTGTTTTGTTTTTTTGTAGTTTGAATGTCTGTGATGAAGTCAAGAGGTGTTCAGGTAAACTTTCTGAGTAGCCCCATATCAACTGGCACAAAGATTATCCATGCGTGACTCTTGTGACTTCTCTAAAGTTTATATCAAGTTGTTCATATTCAATTTGCAGACCTTCAGAGAAAAGGCAATTTTAGTTCTCAGTGACTCTAAGTCAGAAGGATAGAAAAAGAATTGAAAATGTTAGTAGTTTGGAGAGTTGTATCCAGACACTGGGGCAACTAGAAGAATTCAGGACCTAATTGAGTTTATAATGGAAAATATCGACAAAGATATGCTATTAAAATATATTTTTTCTCTTTACAGACACCGTCATTTCTATCAAATATAGCCAAATTAAGACTACATTTGTTTGCAGAATAAGTCTAGTTTCAGTTTCAGTAAACTTGGCCTGATTATTTATATAAGTGTAGCAAGAATATTGATTGATCTTATAGAATAAGGCCCTTTAAATCTACTTGGCTGGAAATTTTTATTAGGAATCTCAAGATTGAACTCCTGTCTTCTCTTGAGGCTGAGAAGCCAAGCTAAAGATGTGCTAGTTTTGTCTTCAATACTGATCGATTTGGCTTAATTCCTCTCTTCTCATAGTCCTACAGTTGCCAGGAAGTGAGCTTCTTTACTCACCTGGTAAGGCTGCTGGGAATCCTGTAAGCAAGGTATCAGACCAATATATCTAAGGAGCTTTCTTGGCCCCATAAAGCCAACCTTAGTTCTTTAAAGCTGCCTGGTCATGCTTGAATATATACACATCTCTCTCAAATATGACCTTCCAGTCAAAGCCTTGATAATATAATCACTGTTTCCAATTGGATCCTCTTTCAAGGGGAACTGATACATGTTGAACTTATACAAATAAGCATATTGCCATAAAAATAAGAGTATTCACTGACAATTTCTGAACGCTGGAGTGATCAGGTAGGGAGAGAGATAATTGTTCCCATTCTGCTTACAATGATATAATTTACCAAATTGTAAGTCATAGTTGACTTAAGAGAAAAAATTTCCTTATATATGGAAAACAAAACATTAAAAAGCATCAGCAGTGTTTCAAACAATAAAATTACAACTTTTAAAAACCTTAATTTCTAGTAAAAACTAAGAAGTAAGCAATTGTGAAGTATGTGTTACATCAACATTCTTTAGATTGGCAAATTTATAAATACATTCCATAATTTCCAGAAATGTGTTATTCATAGTGCAGTCTTTCAGTAAAACATAAAACATGTTTATGAATAAACCCAAATTTATCTTTAGTTTCTTTAAAATAAGGAAGGCAAAAGTCGCTAAACCTATGGTGAGGAATTAATGATTCATTATTTTACCCTATTTGGAAATAGCCCAAGATATTCCACAAATTTTCATTATTTAATTTAACAAAATTCTAAAGTCTCAGGTTACCAAAAAGATTTTTGAAATTGTTTTAAAGTGTACATACCATAAAACATATTTTGCAAAAAAGTTCACCTAAAAATTCGAATCACAGTTGCATCTATTTCGATCATTTATTCCCAACAATTATGATTAGGTTACTCACAAAAACTTTGAGTTATTAGATAAAATCAACCATAATTCTAAGTTATTATTAATTTTTTGCTGATAAATTTTGCAGCAGAGATAACATGAATTTGTTTGAGTAATAAATCCAGGTGGAATAAAAAGTAAGACATGTCTATTTTAAATTGGGTTTGAAACTGAATAATTTCCCAGATCATATGAACCTGAAATTCTTTTGAACAAAGTTTCTAATTTATTTTTGAGAATTTTTATGAATACTAAATTTATATAAGTGCTTAATTTCCCTAAGCCACTTAAATAGAACTATTTATATAAATTGATTTCAGTAATACTATCCCAAGATAGAAAAATATAATATCTATAATGTAGATGTACATATAGACAAACACAGCTTAGAGTTTCAGTTATAAAACAATATAAAACTCACTAATTCATAAATAAAATTTGGAATAAGCAAATTCACTCACTCAGATGGCTAAAGTTTTTTTTGTTTGTTTGTTTGTTTTGTTTTGTTTTGTTTTGTTTTTTTACTATTTGTGGAGAGGACTTTTACGATTTATATTTGTTCCTGGAAGTAATCTTAAGGAAGCTATGATTCAAAGTTTGGGCAAGAGAGCCCTTTTTGTAGCTTGTGTTTTTTAAAACTCATCTTTTTTTTTTTTTTTTTTTTTTAATTCCTTTAGTCTTAGGTGAGTATGGGCATTGTTTTAGATACCTTCTGGGATGTTTATATTTCAATGAAATGGTAAGATTTATATATTCAAGAGGCAGAGAAAGAATGCAAGTTTCTCCAAGAAGGACTCTGGTTTCCTAATCCTTTAAAAACCTTTTGAGATAAATAAGGGAGGTTTTAGGATTGGTAAGAAGGAGTAGATGGACTTTTGATTGCTTCTAGAGTTGTGTTTTTAAGTTTTGCAGATACCTGTAAGGTAAGGGAAGTTGCTATCAATTTTTTTTCTTCTTTTCTTCTTAAGTGCAGGACAGCTGTACATCCAGTGCCCTGATTTTTTTTTTTTTTAACAATATCTGCAAATGCTTCAAGGCAAATAGGAAAGGGTCTGAATGGACTTTGATTTTTGTTCTAAGTCTAGTTTCTATTCTTCTGCCTTATTAAGGGACTCCTTAAGGCTAATTGTTAAACCAATAAGACACTGTTCAGGATGAGAATGTTCTAATTTTTTTTTCCCAAATATAGCCAATTTATAGATCCATCCTCTGGCCATTGACAGGCAGGATCTTCTTAATCTCACTAGCAACCCAAGCCAGTAAGATTTTATAACTTAACCAAGTTAAGCTATGACTTAACTTTTATGACTTAACTCAGGAGGCATCCCCAAAGGAGAGTGCAAATAGTGGAATCCTTACAAGATCCAGAAATTCACTTCCAAAGTTAGCGTAAGGAAGCAAAAGGCCTTCATTGTCAAAAGTGTGAGATGCCTCCAGTCACAGACCCACTAACCTGTGACACTGGACAGGTGCTATTGGAATGGGACTTCCCTAGCAATAACAAAACAATGAAGGTTGAGATGGCAAAGGTCCTTTATGGACCAGAACTCTTTATGACAACCTGACCTAATACTGGAAGTGTTTTATCAAGGGATGCTGGTAAAAGTCCAGATTGTTACCTGTACTTCTGACAAACCCACTTATTGAATCCACAGTCTATTTAGCTGTCTACCCGTTGCATGCTAGTACATACACCTTCTGTTTAGTAAAGACTAGAGAAAACATTCTCACTGGTTATAAAGTCAAACTTTCAAGACATAGGATAAGATGAAAGGGAAACCTCAGCCATCTTTCTTTTTTTTTTTTTAAAGGGAGAGAGAGAATCTTTTTTTTTAAGATTTTATTTATTTATTTGGCACAGGGAGAGAAAGATCACAAGTAGGCAGAGAGATGGGGGGAAGCAGGCTCCCTGCCAAGCAGAGAGCCTGATGTGGGGCTCGATCCCAGGACCCTGAGATCATGATCTGAGCTGAAGGCAGCGGCTTAACCCACTGAGCCACCCAGGCACCGCCCCCCCCATCTTTCTTATGCACATTAACAACTTAGCTAAGCCTTAGGTCTGTCAGAGCCAAAAATGATGCCTAGGAAGATGGCCATGGTAAGGTGTTGGGGATTATGCAGTGTTTTACAGAGTACCTTGTTACATGGAAATTTTCTTGACACTGACGGGTGACCCAGTGTCAATCAAACCCATTCCATGACCAACTGATCCTAATATGGGAGTCTTTGGTTAGGTGGCAAATGCTCTAACAGCTCTTAAGTGCTTCATCCATGCCTTCAAATCGTGTGGCTTTGGCTTCTAAGATGCCTCTTAGCAATAGCCTTTATCACATGTGCACATTACACCACAGACTCGTTTGTTTAAGCAGATGCCAGTCTGGTGAGAACTGTGAACCTACTACTCTGTGAGTCTGGCTCAAACAGCAGGCCTGTTAGGGCTTATGCCTGTGTTCTGTCCTATGGTTTTCCCTCCTCATGACAACACAAAAGACAAAGGAAAAACAGTGACCGTCTCTAGAAGGAAATTAATTAGTTAAATCAAGAGTACACTACCAAATTTACCAGAATTGCTAAGCCAGGGAAGAAATTCCACAGATATTTTCTCCTGCTAATCTAAATTTAGAAAGAAAAATAAAAAAGCACTGTCACCACTTTCATTTTCATTGGACCCCACAGATAAAGATCAGGAGGCTGACATGGTAAGAAATATTACCTTGTGCTAGCTTTTATCAGCTATTCCAGTATCTCTCAGGTGCAGCAGCCTCAAAGTGAGCAATGTCTAGCCAGGAAAATTTATCTGCCGACTATACTGACTGTTGGGGAGGAAAAATGTTCCTCTGTCATTTGTGATTCTTCTGGCTGGTTTAAGAATTATATTGACATGAAACAGATTATAAGAGAAAACCAGATTTAATTACATATGTATAGGAAATCCACATTAACATGAAAGATTCCAAAGACAAGCAAAATGAGCTATATATGTCATCCTGAATTAAGAAGAAGTGGGTAGGGTTCTGGGGTTTCAAAGGAAAGGAAGGCAATCCACAGGAAGAATAGAAAAACTAAATATTTGGTAAATAAATGTTTGCTGGACTATACTGAAACAAGGGAACTGGGAGAGAAATTAATAAACAGGCATTTCTAGGTTCTTTCCCTTACTGCACCTAATTCGTATTATAATGTAGTTATCTATGATGATATTTCACTTCCTAGAACAGGTCCTCTAAAATTCTTTAGGCAGTTAAGGGAGAGGCAAAAAGGAAAACATCTTAAGTCTTCCATTTTTTAAAATAGCTAGCATAAAATAGCCACATGCCAAAAAGACATATTTTGGGATGGCAGGTTTTGTTCCCATACAATAACTTTTTCAAATCCTGTGTGGACTTCAAGATTCAGCTCCAGTGTGGGCCCCTTCATGGAGTCTTCTCCAGCTGTTCAGATTTTCTCTTGCTCTTACAATTTAATCCTGAATGATCCTTTCATGTATAAGTTTTTATAAAATGCAATAATGCACACAGGTTTCAAATGTATGCAGGTTTCAAATCTTGTACAATTCCGGATTTTTTTATGAATAGAATATATTATCAACATCCTCTTTAGTAAGTTGTGATCCTGGTCCTCAAACAATGCAGGGGTTAAGGGTGCCAACACCCTGTGCATTGGAAAATCTGCTTATAACTTTTGACTCTCCCAAACCTTAACTATTAATAGCCTACTGTTATTAATAACAAAAATATGTTAACACATATTTTGTATGTTATATGCATTATATACTGTATTCTTATAATAAAGTAAGCTAGAGTAAAGAGTTATTAAGAACATTCTGGCTCCATGCAATGAACACTTGGTGTCATAAGAAAACAATGAATCATGGAACACTACATCAAAAAATTATGATGTACAGTATGGTGACTAACATAACATAATAAAAAATAATAAAAATTTTAAGAATCTAAAAAAAAAGAAAATTTTAAGGAAAAGAAAATACACTTAAAGTACCGTATGTATATTTATTGGGAAAAAAAAAAAATGCTAGTACAGGTGGGCCAAGCCCCACTGGGACAGGAGCATGCAGAGGGCCTGGCTCCGGATGACAATGTTCTGCAGCCTGGTGACCTTGGCTCAGCAACAGCAGTGTGAGGTGGGCCTGCAGGTGGCAATAGCAGCTGGGAGCCGCCATACCACTGTCTTATCTTCCTGGTGGTAAACCATCAGACTGTGGCCTCTGGCTGCTGCTGCCACATGTGAGTGTGCTGGCCTCTGGGAGGCTGCAGGGCTGGAGTGCCCCTGTGAGGATGAATTTGTGACTGTCTCAGAGAGGCGCAAAGATGGAGGTTTTCCGGGTATAGCCCTCAAGCCCAGCGTGCAAAGGATGTGGGGAGCGGGAACACTGGGGATACAAGAGTCCCTGCATAGTACCTTTCCCATCCTCTGGGCACATTCCTTCACTTCAGCTCACCCTCTTACCCACCAGCCATGGGAGCTTAACTTGACCAACCTATGGGCATGCAGGGTGACCTGTAGCCTATCCAGTCTAGGGCCCCCAGGAACTGTTGAAAACCCTGACAGAATTCCCCAAATATTCCAAAGGCACTGGGTTTTGTACCCTCTGTTTCAATTGCCTTTGATTCAGTCTGGTGGAGACTGAGGTGGGCAGTTGTCAATAAATGTATTTTGTCTTTTGCTATCAACTCTTAAACAAACTACATATAAATGGACCCACATAGTTCAAACCCATGTTGTTCAAGGGTCAACAGTACTTCTCAGTGTCTGTTCCTTAGAAACTTCCTAGAGGATATTAATAAGCATTGCATAGCAATGAAAGAAAAACAATTCTAAAAATGAAAGCTTTTTAATGACAGGATAGCTTAGATTTAATATGCTTCTGTGCCTTATTAATATGCCAGATAGGATCAGTCTGTCTAGCTTAGCTAACTGGCTATCAGTAGATATTATCTATCTACCTAGTCTCGTTCATAAACTTTTTTAGCTACAAAATGCTTACTTTTTTTCCCCCCCTGGAACATTTGGAGAGATTTTTTTCCTTGGAGTACGTCTGATATATGCTGAGGACTCTTTGAGGACAGTGAGCACATTTGCTATCGTTTCAGTCATTGCACTTAGGTACCCAATTAAGTTCCAAGTGATTAGGGAAGTAAGGGGACAGAGATAACATTTATTGAGTCCTAAATAGGTACTGTGTTCTAAGCTAAGGACTTTGTATTTGTGGGTCTAGTTAATCTGTGAAATATTCCTATATTATCTTTAGTATTTACCACATTACATGGTTGAGGGCACTAAATTCAAACAGTAATTTGCCCAATGTTGCACAACTGAGAGTTGTCAAGTTTGGATATAATCACAGTTTATGAAATATTTACTACACCTGCTACTTACTTCATTTCTCTTATTATTTATATTCCATAAACAGCCAAGCAGGATTTTAGGTGGTTGATTTTTCATGATTTGTATATATTTTATGAGTAGGATAACAAAGGTTAGGTAATTAACCCACTTAAGTAAGTTAACACGGGCAAACCTCCATGGGAATTTAGTAATTGCTGTTATAACTATCAATTTTGCTATAAAAAGAACTCATATCACTGCATTATTTCCCCTTTCAATATTTAGAGGCAATAACAAGCACAAAACATTTCCTGGGGATTAATGGCCATCTGAAGTTAACTATCCTCAACTCTGTCTTAGGCCATCTACTACCCCTATTTGTCATTAATTCCTTAAAAATACCATGCATTTGAATTGCTGTTTTTGAACAATAACACCTGGACTCTGTTGGGTGGACACAGTACAAAGTTCATTATTATATCTTTTGTTTTTGTCCTTATATTTATTTAGAATTCAGAGATGCCAAATCGTAGGTTTATTTAATGCTAATGACCGTAAATATTTGAAAAACATATTATTGTTGATACTTAACTTGTACATCATCCTAAACTTTTTAATCTAAACCTTTGTACTGCAGGAAAAAAAAATATAAAAAATATTTCAGTGATCCACTGGAATGGTCGGATGACATTGATTTCCTTCTTACAAACCATACAACTCTCCTCCAATATAGATAGTAAAAAGGCTTATCCTCCAAATAATAGTGCATCTTGGAATATTTGTCATAGTAAATGTTAGTATGAATTTATGTTCACAAATGCAAAATCTTTTCCAGCAAAAGACAGATGCCCTTTGTGACCTGGTTGGTTTTCTATGGCAAGCTATATCTGATTTGTGGTTCTTTATCTTTCTGCAAATTAGCTGAATGTGTCAGAGAGGCTTTATTGTACTCTATATTTTCAGGTAGATAAGGGGACAAGAAAAAATATCAAGCCAGCTCATTCCTGCAAGCTGTTGACCGAGAGCTAAATATACTAATCTGCTAAAAAATTATAGTTTGATGAACATGTTCCTGCTTATCTTTGAGAAAAATCACTAAATAAAGAGATGTGTTAAGTAGATGCCTTACTTGACCTTGACAGTTTTATCTTTCTAATCTAGTTTATCCAGATCATCTTTTTTCATTCTAAATTGTTGACTTACTTTTTTTTATCACTACAAATATCACAAAGCATATAAACTATGACTTCTCTGATTTCCCATGGGTGAGGTGTCTTTTATTGAAAAATAGCTTAAAGTTAAAATAACCCAGTTCATTGATGTCTGTTGAGAAACACCTAAGTGATGATATCTTGCTTTTGCTTTCCATTTCATTATTTATATAACCTTTAACATTTAATATGAGAGGCTGGTGCCTCACAGAAGGGAGAGAAAAGACATCTATTCTGTCTTTAATTCCATTTTGAAATCTGCCATTTATTGCTCCCTTTGATATTGTTCTTTCTTATGTGAAGTATATTCTATTAGTTATCTAAATAATAGGACTGTCACTCACTGCAACTTGCCTTCTTGTTTGCTTTGTAGTTTGCCTGGGACAAATGGGGTGATTTTGAGGTATTTAATTAGCATGAATGCTGACTTCAGTGTAAAGATGAAAAAGTGAAAAAAAAATAAATAAAAAGAATGCTGACAACACCCGTGAAAAGGGAACACTTGCTCAACACATGCTGTGTAATTAATATATTTGAAACTAATATGAGGTTATTTGAGAATTATAATGTCCTATGAAGTGTGTGATATGCAGCCTGTTATGTAGAATGTCTTAGTATTAAGTGTTCTAGTCCTTTGCTCGGATTTAGACAGTACGGGTTTCAGGAAATGGAAATTGTCATGGTTGCTTCAAACCAACCTGCCCAAGGCATGGCCATGCTCACAATTTTAACTAGATTTGGAATAATAAAGAAACTTGGGACATAAAACTGGCATGAAATAGGGAGACAAAATCCACTGCCATTTAGAGCATAGGTTCATTGTACCAAACAGTAGAAGTGATATACTAGGAAACTTAGACCAAATCTTAATGACTGGGACCTCATGGAAGGGAAAAGAGTTTTTAGTGATCACCCCAGATAGCAGGACTAAATCTACTAATTAGAGAAGCAGAAGTCTGAAAAACACTCTCCTCTTATTAGGCTTACCTAATTACAATCAACCAATGGTCTTATTTACTTAATCAAATGAGAGATCTACTCCTTTTAATGGTGTTATTGTGGGCAAGCATATTTAACTTTTCTGGGTCTCCATTATTTAAATTAGCAAATTGGGAATGATAGTAGTATCTACTTTATAAGGTTACTGTGAAGTTGATTTGGGTAAAATAAACCTTCAGAGTGATGCCTGGGAAATAGTAAATCCTTTGTATTTGCCATCATCATCATTACATCATTCTATGTGGGGCTGGCTCTTGCTAGAAGAAGATGGCAAGACAAAAACTTCGCATTGCATAATTTGGACAATGAAAAGTAAAATGAATTAACAAATGAGTTTTGTCTTGGTGTGAAACAAGCTTTTTTGTTTTTATGCACTTAAAAATTAGTAGATTTGTTACCAAATTGAGTCATCACTTCATTTCTTCATTCTCTCTCATGCTCAAGCTTCTACCAGACCTACTCTCATATACCGCTTCAGAACAACTGATGGCAGTCCTCCTCCTGACTCCAAGGTCTTCCAGGATCTGGGGTGATAATCAGTCTTGGAGCATGACTTGTTAAATTTTCCTGACCTCTGCTTGTCTCCAGTGACCTACATCTCAACTCTACATTAATACTGTACTTTAATATCCACTCCTGTAGCCATATCTTTGCTCTTGTGATCATGGGCTCCTCCGAAACTGAAATCATAAATGAAAATACTTCAGGCTATGACAGCAGCCTCATATTATACAAATATTTCTTTGCTTTTCCCAATTCAACTTGTCTTTGACTTCACTGACACCTGTTCTTTCCTCCATTCTGTGAGATGACTTCTGACTCTACCTCCTTATTTGCCCTCATACAGCTGTCACTTGTATCTGAAACACTCGGACAAGAGATAGTTCTCATTTTCTACATTTTTTACAGGAGCTCCTGAGCAAAACTGAGGAAACTCTTCTAACCACTCAGCTTTGTGATCTTAGAGATTCCTGCTTCCCAGTCCTACTGGACACTCAATACTATCTAATAATTTTCTGACTACTTTATGTTGTCTCTTATCTTTGCTAGTTTCTGTCCCATATTCTACTTAAATGTCTATTATACACCTACATGTAAACAACATAATTCTGAAGAGAAAATCTCATTTACCTCCTATATAAAAAATATATATATACTATACTCAGAACCATGGAGGGTATACAGTAAGTACCATATAAATATTTAATGTTTTTATTATCATTGTACTCATCAGCAGCTGAAAGTCCTTCAGTATTTTATACCTCCTCCTCCATCTGTACAATCTTCATTTTCTTTGCCCATTGTCACAAAGGAAAATATAGAACAAACTTTTCTAAAGTCATGTTTCTTCTTGATATCTACCTCCAATAAAATAATTGATCAGTTTTTCACTCTATTCTCAATTTTCTTTCTCTAATAGTTCTTTCCCATCACCATTTAAACATACTTTGATCTCCCCTATTCCTCTCTCCAACCATGAGCCTTTGATCCTATGATATCCTTTCTTCCCTTTAGAGGCCTATAAAAGGAAGAAAATAAATTGTGGGAGATGAGCTTTATTAAAACCTTTTTGTTATTTTATGTTTCTGTTTTCTCCTTTCCCGTAGAGTTCTCAACCCACTGCAGTCTAGTTTTTGCTTCACAAAACTTCTGTGGCAAAGGTCATCTATGTTCAGTTTCTTTCAAAATCCTATGGATAGCTATCACTTTTATAATTTTTGACAATTTCATCTTTCTGAAAGTGTTTTTGGGAGAGTTGGTTATTTAATCCAACTCCCCGGTAACACATTTATAATCTTATTTATTGGTTCTTTTTCCTTTGTCCCAAATTTTGGTGCCCCCTCCCTCGATTGTCATCTCCATGTGTGTGATTCCCATTCACATCCATTATTGCAAGAACTTTGTATTTTTTTCTTCCATCAATATTTCTTTTCCTGAATCAGTTCTAGACTGGCATAGCCAACTACTTACTACATAGGTATCAAATTTAAAATATGAACTGAGAACTACTCATGTATTACCCTCCCACCCAAAATGTATCTTACTCTTATAATCACTGTACTAGTTAATAGCTCGATCAACTTTTTTTTTTTTAAAGATTTTATTTATTTATTTGACACAGAGAGAGAGAGAGATCGCAAGTAGTCAGAGAGGCAGGCAGGGAGAGAGAAGAGGAAGCAGGCCCTCTGTGGAGCAGAGAGCCCGACACGGGGCTCAATCCCAGGACCCTGGGATCATGACCTGAGCCTAAGGCAGAGGCTTTAACCCACTGAGCCACCTAGGCGCCCCATCAATC
Organism: Lutra lutra; assembly: GCF_902655055.1. Lineage (NCBI taxonomy): Eukaryota > Metazoa > Chordata > Mammalia > Carnivora > Mustelidae > Lutra > Lutra lutra. Next base: position 101,960,907 of record NC_062280.1, read on the forward strand.
AACTTTTAAGTAAAAAATTTCCTAGTTCATGTTTATTCTGCCTTTTATCCTTGCCCTCAGATCTAATCATTCCAGTCAATGATTTTTTTAAAATTATACTTCCAAAATCTCTATCAAGTTTATTTATCCTTCATTACTACTGCCAGTACATTCTCTAAGACCCCAGTCTTTATTTGGTTGGAACCATTCTACATGAAGTCCATAATAATTTTGAAATACAGTCATGACAATAGCAAAAGCTTATTTATGTTCTCTGCCTAAGGTACTTGCACATAGTAAGCATTCAGGTAACTTATTTGAACAGTATTTAAGTATACTAACATTTTTTTCTACTTTCGTTTTAAATCTTCAAAGTTGCTGGTGAAAATCAAAGAGCCAAGTGTATAAAGTAACTGAATTGTCATAAAAGCAACATCACTCATCAAAATTCCACTTTTTGAACTTGAATGGACTTAAAATGGTTTATATTCCCCAAAGCTAAAACTATATAATCTCATTTATTGATCATATATCAGATCCTTGTACTATTAGACAATGTTATATGTTAGATGGTAAAATTAATAATGAGTTTATAATGTTGAAAGGAAAATTTTATTTATCTGATCAAGCAATTTTCTGTTATCCTTAAAATCTATGTATTAGGGGTACCTGGGAAATCAGTCAGTTAAGGCTCTGACTCTTGATTTCAGCTCAGGTCATGATCTCAGGGTCCTGAGATGGAGCCCTGTGTAACGCTCCCAACTCAACAGGGAGTCTGCTTGAGATTCTCTCTCTCTTCTCCCTCTGCCCATTTTTCCCCAGCCCCCACACACTCTGTCTCTCTAGAATAGATAAATAAATCATTTAAAAAAATCTGTGTATTAAAAGTATTATTAAAATTTGTAGAGCTGATACATTAAAATTTGACAGTTTAATAATACTTTTTGTAAGTTAACTGAAAAAGGTGAAGGTCTGGTTATACTGAAGCCAGCCTCTTCCAAGATAAAGAATTGTCTCTTATCAAAGCAGTATTTCTATTCTTCAGTTGGGAGTTTTAGCTAACCAGTATATACTATTTAATAAATGATAACTGAATGAAAGTCAGGTTCCCAGAACTTTTTTCTAGGTTGTACTAAAAAAAAAGTTCTTTTGAGAATAGCTGTTTAAATCTGCCTGAGTTATTTTTTGCCTACTACTACCATACTTTTATTTATAATCATTCCTTGTCATTAATCCATGCTTGCAATTTAATATTTATTTGTTGATATTGCACTAAAAAGTTTCCTTGAGAAAGATTGCAACATTTCAACATTATGTTTTAATAAATGCCCTTATACAAACATCAGTGTTTATGGATCATAAATTAGAAAACAATGTTTTGTTTAGCACTATTTTAGTTTATTTGCTTTTGCCTTTTTCAGTCATAAAATATGTTGCCTAAGAATTTGATTTCAGAATTATCAAATACCATTTCTGAACATTTTTATACCATCTTAAGCGAATTGAGGTTTCTTTAGTATAATTATTAAGACCAATTTACATAAAGCTGACTAATGTAAATTAAATCTTGGGATACTTAAATTTTGACAGCCCAGTATTGGCAACCCAGTACTTTATACAGACAACTCAAATTTATTTAACTTCAATTAATTATTCCTTTATTCAAATAATTATTTAAAATTTATAACCCATAGAAAAGCTACATTATGACTACCATGAAACCTAGGCCCTTTTGCCTGCAGGGACACCTTCCTCTATAAAAGTCCTAAAAATTATATTTTACAATTGTATTGGTATGAAGATAAATTTAGTCCAGAATCAAATTACTATATTTTCATTAGTATAACACTATTAATTTTTTCTTCTGATTTTAAAAGAAGTTAAAATTAAGTCATTTCTAGGGGTCCCTAAAATTATCTTGGGTACTGTGCCCACAGTCACTAATGGATAATCCAATAGTTCAAAATTAACAATCTTTTGTTTGAATTTTATTGTTTCTACTCTCATCCTACCTGCTTGGAATTTTGGTTGAGCACTGATTTTTGAGTAAATAAGAACAATTCATTGTGTTTTATTGATTACTTACTCCTTTCAGGTGATAACTTTTAAAGATTTTGAGCTTATTTATGCATTACTAAAAAAATTCTTTTTTTAAATAAGATTTTATTTATTTATTTATTTATTTGAGAGAGAGAGAGAGAGAGCAAGCACGAGCAGAGGGGAGGGGCAGAAGGAGAAGAAGCTCACTCCCCACTGAGTAGGGAGCCTGATGAGGGGCTCCAACCCAGTAACCTGAGATCATGACATAAAGACATATGACATAAAGACACACACTTAACTGACTGAGACACCCAGGCATCCAAATTCATACTAATTCTGTGTTTGGAAATAAAGTAATAGGCAATCAGTATAGTAAACACATATTTCAATTAACATTTTGGTTGATAATTAACAGAAACTTCCTTTGTGAATGGGTGAAGGAGTTACTTCTTATTCAGAATATCCTGATCTGTTCTTTATAATCAAAATCTGTAATAAAACCACTTAAGTGGGATCAGTTGGTTTGGTATTATAAGAACAATCATAATGTGTTAGTGAAATTCTAATTGAAAGGAATTAAAGAAGTTAGCAATATTAGATGGTTTGGCCCCAAATATGTAACTTAAAGGCCTATTCTTTCCTAATTTATCTGCTGACATCTGCAATCTTTGGATAACACAAAAAATATAAAATATACCAGAAAAATATAGATTGATCTTTCTCTGCTTCAGATGCTTCCTGTCAGATAATTTGTAACTGAACAGTAAAATGACTGTCAATTAATCATTTTTTCATTAATATAAAATGACAATTTTTAAAAGCATAAAATAGAGTTTGATTAAAATTTTCAATAGAGATATCAAGGTATATAAATGTGCACATGTTTATATGAATATTAAGAAACCACAAGAATAGTCTGTACTTTCTTCAGGAAAAAAAATCATTTTTCAGGAAATTTGCATTGATATAATTGCAAATGTACTATTGAATTCCACAGTGAAAATCAACAACTGACTGATTCACTCAGGTATGCATTTGCAACAGCTTTGAGATGAAAATTAGATGAATTTTAACAGTAAATTGTCAAGCTTAAAGTGTTTATAGCAGGCTTACAGCTATGTATCATCATATTTCAACTGATTTCATTTGTAATACTCACTGAACCTGAGCAACATAAAAGAGTTTAGTTCTTTCAGAAGACATTGCTGTTTATAATTGGTCTGTCTCATTGTGTCTCTGCTAAAAAAATATATACTTTACATTGGACCATTCTTTCAATTTTACTGACTAGAATGTTATTTTTAAAAAAAAGAAGCAAAGTGGAAAGAGGATGGGTCTTCAGTTAAAACAACACTGAACTTGTGTACTAGTTCAGCCAGTATTCAACTGTAGGCAGGCTGTTTGCTGAATCTCTGCTCTCAGCTGTTATTCTGCGCTGTGTCTTGAAAATTAACTGAATCTCCTGACCCCTCAAAAACAAAGCAAGTAGGAGAGGAACTTCTATTTGGTAATGTGTCAGGTTCTCTCTATTTGATTCAAAAGTCACAGGGTACACAGTAAATATTTATTACTCACTCATTTACACACACACACACACACACACACACACATACAGTACACAGAAAAAGGTTATCTATCATTTTTGGCTAGAGGATGTCCATTCACAACACTGAAGGATGAATTAATCGAAGTTGAAATCATGAGCTTTTATATGTAATAAATAATTCCCAAATATCAGCGGATGGACACAATATTTTATTGCTCACTTACTTAAAAAAAAAAAAACCCACAAGATATTTTTTCCTGGTTTCTTTTCAACCTTTAAAAAGAGTCATGTCATTCTATCTTTAACCTCTCATAGCTCAAGTCATTGAAAGTTGTATCCTTCCTATAGCCAAAAGCAAAGCATGTCAAATTAGGAAATATAAAAAGAGCTTCAGGCTTCCCATTCCAAAGGGTTTTATAATAAATCATTTTGCTTATAGGTTTATGATCTAGTGTTGACCAAAAATGAATTCTAGCCACCCACAGACCAAGGAGCAAATAAAGAGGCTGTGTAGTGAGAATCGTCCATAGGAATTGCTGGCCTCAGCATGAAAGAGTATTGAATTGCTGCAATCTCATGATAGAACTTCAGTGGCTGAAGAGATGCTTCCTATGAATGAGCAAAGAAAGTGGTTTCTTGAGATGGAATTCTAGTGAAGATGTTGAAAGTGACAACAAAAGATTTAGAGTGTTACATAGCTTAGTTGATGAAGCAGCAGCAGGGTATGAAAGAATTGACTCCAAATTTTTTGTTTGTTTGTTTTGTTTTTTTTCTTTTTTTTTTTTTTAAAGAGTTTATTTATTTGACAGAGAGAGAGAGAGATCACAAGTAGGCAGAGAGGCAGGCAGAGAGAGGAGGAAGCAGGCTCAGTGCTGAGCAGAGAGCCCGATGCAGGGCTCGATCCCAGGACCCTGAGATCATCACCTGAGCCGAAGGCAGAGGCTTAACCCACTGAGCCACCCAGGCGCCCCTTGACTCCAAATTTTAAAGAAGTGCTGTGGGTTAGATGCTAGCAAACTGCATGGCGTGCTGTAGAGATACTGTTCTTATAGGAGGAGTTGATCGATGTGGCAAAGTTCACTGTTGTCTTACTTGAAGAAATGGCTACAGCCACCCAATCTTCAGCAACCATCCCTCTGACCAGTCAGCAGCAATCACATCAAGGCAAGACCCCCCCATCAGCAAAAGTATTATACTCACTGAAAGCTCAGGTGATAGTCAGCATTTTTTAGGAATAAGGTTTTCTAAATTAAGTTATGTACACTTGGTTAGACATAAAGCTACTGCTCACTTAATAGACTAGTATACATTTAATATGCACTAGGAAACCAAAAAATTCATTGACTTGCTTTATTACAATATTTTCTTTATTGTGGTGGTCTGGAACTGAACCCACAAAATCTCTGAGTATGCCTATAATTAGAAACTACATCCTGTGAGTGCTCTGAAAGCCTTTTTCATTAGGTTTTTATATTTTTCAAGGAACAAATTAGGGTAATGAAAATTTTTGAGAATTTTAACATGATCACTTCCAATGTGCCAGAAAAAATTTTATGTTGATATTATGTTCTACATATTATATATTATTAATATTTGCCTTCTTGTAAAACATGTTCTTGGATATAGGAAAGAAATGATCTGTATTGGTGAGGAACGTAGCTTTCTTAGAAAAATGAAATTTTCAGATAATCCAAAGATTAGATTTTCTCTGGTATTTTCTTTTTAAGATTTTATTTGAGCAAAACACAACACACATGTGGGTCTGTGCACATGAGTGGTGGGGGCAGAGGAAGAGAAATCATCTCAAGCAGACTCTGCACTGAGTGTGGAACGCAATGTGGGGCTCAATTTCATGACCCTGAGATCATGACCTAAGCCAAAATCAAGAGTCAGCTGCTTAACCAGCTGAGTCTCCTGGGCACCCCTCCGGTATTTTAAATTTTATCTACTATTTAACATTTCATTTAATGGGTTGGATTTTCCATTTATTTCTTGTGGAGACATAGAAATAGAAATTTTCAAAAGCCTGATCACTACAGGTAAACAGAAGCAAGCAGACTGCTTTGAATAATCCAAAGATAAAATAAATTCTGATATGACTGATCAACTCTACTTCATTCAGTGATGATTTAAACCTTTTAGAAGAGGGGATTGGAAAAATAGTCTGGTTGTGTTCAGATGACAATGAAATGACTGATCAACAGAGTGAAATTGAAATAGCAGATACTCAATTTTAAGTATCAGTCAGAACATTGAGAAGTAAATAGAAGGCCCTGATACCTGCAGGTTAAACAAATGCCATAAGAGAGCTTTGCTTGAATTACTTAAATTATAAACATCTTTAGTCTTTACTCATCCTTTTCTCTCAACCCAAAACATCATCCAATTCTTTTGCTATTTTTAAAAATCAAAGTTCCTTTGTGTAGTAACATTACGAGCTATCTGAAAATAAGAATTTTACCTAAATTCCCCTTGATTCTCAAGGGCCTTCATTTCTATCCAAACTTATTTTTTCAGTAATTCACAGTAGAGAGTCTGGCTATACATATGGGACATGGCTGGTCCATAATGCCACGGGAACTTAGAACCATATAGGAAACCCAGCAAGCCAAACCACAATGTTTGTAGTAATCAGCCTATAATCACCATGGCTTGGTCAGTGATTTCCCTTCCTTATTTTTACCTTCTTCCCTATTTCTACCTGCACTTGCAGTTCAGTAATAACCAAAGAAAGCAGAATATCTTTCCCAAATTAGTCATTAAAGATATCTCACTTGCCATTAGCTCACCTTCAGTCTCCACATGTCAACAATCTCCAATCAGAACATACCCGAGGCCCCACCACCCTTAATTTATTGTGCTATAAAATTTCCCATATCCTCCATAGCATAGCATTTATTTGTTTGTTTTTTAAAGATTTATTTCTTTATTTTAGAGAGTCAAGGAGCGGGACCAGGATGTGGGGTAGTGGGGAGCAGAGGGAGAGAGAGAGAGAAGCAGACTCCCTGCTGAGGGCAGAGCCTGAGCCTGAGCCTGATGTGGTGCTAAATCTTGACCTCAGCAGGAATCAGGAGTAGGAAGCTTAACCTTCTGAGCCACCCACGCACCCCAGTATAGCATTTGAATTTCTGCCAACCAAGTGATCGAGGCTGACTCCCTTGCTGTAGCAAGTTCTGAATAGTTAGCCCCCGTCTATTCTCATTTTGGTAGACTGTGTTTATTTCTGCATGCCACACACCTCTCTGTTTTGACCAGCTTGCCTTCTTTAGCACCCCACAGATTTACCATGCTTGTGCAAGCTGGATTTTTGCTTATCCATAAGGGTAACAGGAATTTTAGGATTCATGGTTGTCTTTTTTTTTTTTTTTTCTTATGCCCGCTTACTGCTGTCTAGCAGAAAGTCTATTTTTCTCAACTCTGAAGACATTCACTTTCTACAAGGGTCTGTGATGATGAGAATGAAAACCTTTGAAAAGGCACATTTGTAGTTCTATTAATAGATGGAACATGTATGTAAAGCTTTCAGATACAGAGCAAAGATTAGAAGGAAATCAGTGTTAAAAACACACACACACAAAGTTCCTTTCATATATTCCATTTAGAAATTTTAATTAACAAAGGTATCTCCATTGTTTCATTCTCCTGGAGAAACAATTGTATTCCTTTTTGAGATTCTGCAGTTTACTGTTAAGAAGTCTAACTGTCACTGAGTTGAGTGACTCTAAGGGTGTATAAATTTTATTTTTCCCTCTTTTAATCTAAAGAATTATTAGTTCAATGAACCCCAAGAAAGACAAGTTTAAATACCTTCAGATGTCATGGCAGTTGCCATTATTTTATAATCTGAAGATAACATAGCTTTTAAAATATAGTGTATAACTATGGGTTTAAGGATTTTAGGACTTCATATATGTTAATTAACTAGACCATTACTATATTCATATTCAAATTATATCAATTTTATGTATCAGTAGAGGTTCTCTTTGGACTGGCTTCTGTGTCTTTTTGCCGTATTTGAATAGTCTTTGAAAGCTTTCTTAGCTTCTGTCATGACCAGGTGTATCATGCTGTCCTCTGTGTCCTTCTGCCTCGGAATCAGAATGAAGAAAATAAACAGTTCTTTAGAGAATGCTGTATTTTCTTTGTGGCAAATTTATAGAAATATAGATACCAGAATCTGAGGGCTAAGGGCATCGTCGAATGTCAATTTCAGTGGGAAAACCTGGAAAAAACAGATTTTTCATTCTTATTTCAATTTTTGTAAAATTATATTGATCTTTTAAAAAAGATTTTATTTATTTATTTGACACAGAGAGAGAGAGGCTTAACCTACTGAGCCATCCACGTGCCCCAATATATTGATATTTCTTATTTATAATACCAATAATACATATTTTAAAAAATTTAAATATTTGATTTTACAATTAAACCTTTTTTTCTTATTTTGAAACTACTAATTAAGGGTGCCTGGGTGGCTCAGTCCTTAAGCTTCTGCCTTCTCAACGTCCCATGATCCCAGGGTCTTGGGATCCAGACCCGCATCATCAGGCTCCCCTGCTCGGTGGGGAGACGGCTTCTCCCTCTTGGCACTCCTGCTACTTTTGTTCCCTTTCCCGCTGTCTCTCTGTGTCAAAAAATAAATAAAATCTTTAAAAAAAAAAAAACTACTAATTGCTAATAAAATTGAAAATATAATTATATATCTTTTCTAAGTAAAATGCCAGACGATAGTTTCAAAACAATATATTTATGAGGGACGCCTGGGTGGCTCAGTGGGTTAAAGCCTCTGCCTTCGGCTCAGGTCATGATCCCGGAGTCCTGGGATGGAGTCCCACATCGGGCTCTCTGCTTAGCAGAGAGTCTGTTTCCTCCTCTCTCTCTCTCTGCCTGCCTCTCAGCCTACTTGTGATCTCTGTCAAATAAATTAATAAAATCTTTTAAAAATATATATATTTATATGAAAGGAAAGTTATTGTTATTGAATAGAGTTCAAAACTTTCTATGTATTTCTTCATATTTTAATGAGGCATGGCACGTTCGATTTTTATTCAAATAATTTTTGTCTTTTTTTTTTTTTAAAGATTTTATTTATTCATTGACAGAGAAAGGACAAACAAGGGGAGTGGCAGGCAGAGTGAAAAACAGGCTCCCCACGGAGCAAGAAGCCTGATGTGGGACTTGATCCTAGGACCCTAGGATCATGACCTGAGCCAAAGGTATAGGCTTAAAAACTGAGGGACCCAGGCACCCCTAAATTACTTTGGTCTTGATAAACATGTATCTAATATAGAATTGAGGTCACTTGATTCAGATTCCTTTTGCTTCCAGGACATTGACACTACAGATAATTCTTTATTCTTACAGAGTAGTCTTTCAGTCCCTAGTCTTTTCTTAGTAGAGATAATTCTAAGATGGGTAAAGAGCCAAACCCAAAGGATAAATATTATATAATTTCACTTACATGAAATATCTAGAATAGGCAATTTCTTGGAAAGTAGAACTAACCTTATTCAGAACTGGGGGAGGGAAAATGAGAAGTTTTTATTTCACAGGTACAGAATTTACATTTGGCATGATGAAAAAAACCTGGAAATGAATTGCCAGAGTTGTTTGTATATTCTGGTTATAAGTTCTTAGATATGTACTTACACATATATTTTTCCAATCTGCATCTTCTGTATTGATTTACTGGATACTCTCTTTGGATGTATACAGGGTATAAATGATTTACTAGACATTCTCTTTGGATGTATACAAGGTATAAATGATAATGAAGTCCCAATTTATCATTTTGAAATTTTATTCTTAGTGCTTTCTGCTTTTACCCACACTACCCCTCCAAAAAATATTTGTTGACTCTAGGTTCCCAAATCCTTTCTGCAGTTTTATTCTACGTATTTGCACTTTCAATTTTTAGATTTATGGCTCTAGTGTAGTAAAGGATATATATATATATATATATACATATATATATATATATATAGACATAGGCTGTTAAAATTATATATATATATGTATATATAGAGAGAGAGGCAGTCAAAATATATATAAATGTATTTTAGCACCATTTCTAAGATAACTTTCCTTTGCTCATTAAATTGCATTAGCATTCTTTATTCATTCTGCATGGATGGATCTAATTCTAGAATCTTGGTTCTTTCTCCATTCAACTATTTATCTGTCCTTTAACCAATACTATGCCATTTTAATTACTATAATCTGATAACATAAGCCTTCTATTTTTATACTTATTTTCTGACTTTCTTTTATATATATCCCATACATTTGCAATTTTGTATTTTTCCATTGTACTCATGCATTGCTATAAAATGTACCTGTCAGAATTTTGATGTAATGAATTTGAATATAGATCAATTTGGGGAACATTGGCATCTTAGCAATACTGTATTACCTGATTAATAGATATGATATCCCTATTTAATGGACCATGTTTAATTTTTCTAACATTTTCTTGTTTTTATTAAACATCTTTTGTTACATTTTCTCCTATGTATTTCATGTATATGTATCCTACTGTAAATGTTATTTGCCTGAAATATTGGTCTCATTTCTCAGGCTGACTCTAAGCCTTCAGCAGACTCTGTACACCTGCACTTTTTCACATCTCCTGTTTCTGTTCAGTCACTGCTGACTGCTTCCTTGTACTCAGAATAAGGCTCAGTATATACCTAGAGACTTGAAGTTCTTTTGCCCCTACCAACAGACTTTAAGAGTTCCTGTATGCTTATACTGAAGGGAGAAAGGTCTTCCTCAGGGCCTCCCTTCAGCTGCAGATGACAACAAATTCAGGCTCCGTGTAGCGCTCAGATGTCTGGGTTCTCCGTTCTTTCCTCAGCCTTCACCAGGCTGGCTGTTCCTGTCGTTCAGATGAGGTCTCACAGCTTTTCTGCCCTGCGCTCTCTCTTTCTTGTGAGTACTAGGGAAGCCTCCTGCAGAGGGCTGGCAAGGGCGTTTCTATGTTTGAGGCTTCTATGCACTCAGAACCACCGCACCATAGCTTTAAAAATGAGTCAAAATTTCACCTTCTTTCCTCTTAGCCACTGTGGTTCCTCCTCTGGCCAAGTTCTGCTGAGAATGAAATCAGCCATTTATCTCCTCTTTTCTAAGAGAGGTTTGCCATTTACTCGTGTGTGTGTGTGTGTGTGTGTGTGTGTGTGTGTGTGTGTGTAGTTGTCCCTGCCATTCCTCCCCTCAGCTGTGTTGGATGTTAGGAAAGAAATTATAATTTATAGGTTTTCTGTCCTTTTTTTTTTTTTAAAGATTTTATTTATTTATTTGACAGAGATCACAAGTAGAGAGGCAGGCAGAGAGAGAGAGGGGGGAAGCAGGCTCCCTGCTGAGTAGTGAGCCCGGTGCGGGGCTCGATCCCAGGACCCTGAGATCATGACCTGAGCTGAAGGCAGAGGCTTTAACCCACTGAGCCACCCAGGCACCCCTGTCCTGTTTTTATTGTTAGAACTTGACCAGTATTTTATTACAACTTTATTACAAGCCACAACTGGAGGCCCATGGCATTTTCATTTTAAACTGTATCACCTCTACTCTGCCTAGAATTCAATTTTAGAGGTTGTCAGGATAATCTCCTTTTTCTATCCAACATTTTTTGGTGTTCGTGACAACTTTTTAGCATTTAATACATGAAAAATTTAGTTAAATTTATGAAAAGTAGTTACTTACACATGAACACCTATGTAATGTACAGTTTATAGAATGTAATAAATTGAGTTTCTCAGAATAAAATGGAAAAAACACTGGACATAGAGAGAACTGGATTTAAATCTGGCTTGACTAAGCTCTGAGACTTTGAGCCTATTTCTTTAATGTACTGTTTCTCAGATTTTCAAAATAGAAATTAAAACAGCCACCACAAGGAATTTATGAGAATTAAATGAGTTAACATATAGTATAGAGAAGTATATGGCCCACAGGTGACTCATCTCTGTTCCTTGAATCTGAATATAAACATAAATATCAAATATTATTCCAATACAGATATAGCAAATTATAATTCACCTAAAACTTAAAAAGTGACTTACTTTGAATATCCCTACAGACTGAGTTATGGGTTTTTTGTTGTTGTTGTTGTCTACAGTAAAAAATAATGTATTTATAATAGACTTAAATTTAGAAAAGAAATCTACTTAATTCTCATTTTAGAAAGTTTTCTTTTTCATATATTGCTGATTTTTTTTTTCTTTTCAAGGGATTTTTGGATTCTGACTCAGATCTACAAAAGGCTAGTTTGATGGCAGTAAATATAGGTTTATGTAATATGTTACAGGTTTTCTCTGCTTTGTTGTTGTAACTTAGGTAATTTTTTTTAGCATTATTTTTGTCTTTGTGTTTTCCCTTTGTTTTCATTTTACTTATATATTACCTGCCATTATGTGTTTATTTTCATGTTTTGTATTTTCTTAGATCAATAATAATTGCTCTTTCAACATAGGCAGGGTTGAGGGGTTTGGCCAATTTTTGGGTAAGGGATCTTCTTTTCTGTTGGAAAGCAGCTTCTTTAATTTTTGGCGCCTTATTGGTAGAGAGGGCTGATTTTGTGAATATTTTTGTTTATATAGAAAACTTAATTTTGACTGCCTATGTCCTTCTTTACCTTCACTACCAAGGTTCTGAGGGAAAAAGTTTTACCTTCTAATTACCTTCCCTCTCCCAAAAGTTGTTCCCCTTCTTATCAGTTTTCTTGTGGCCATTGATCTGATCAGCTTAGCCTCAGCTTGAAATATTTTTTTTTCCTTTGGAGTAGGACTTTCCTCTTCCTGAGAAATCTCCATTAAATCCTGCTTCTGCATTGCAGATGCAGTTGACTGTGGAATGAAATGAGATGTTCCTGTCATCACTCACATAATTTGGAGCTGTACTATTCTCTCTCTTTTACTCATTCCAGGCAAATGTTATGGGTGGTTTTCTTTGTTCTCTTTGTTGACCTGGATGGTTTGTGGATGATGTATAGAGATACTCAGATTCAAGGAGCTCCCATTAGTTTTCAGGAAATGGCATATCATAGGAGGTGTCAATTTGTATGAAAGGAATGAATTTGTCTTTAAAGTTATAGCTCTTTGATATTTTTAATTTAATTCATAGAAAAAGACAAGTGGTGAGAAAAAGTCTACTTTTTAAAGTTTGACTTAAGTATAAATCATCTCAAATAAATTATGTACATCCAGTATATGCAATATGATATATGTATTGACATATAGTCAGGCAGCTTCTCTTTGCATGATATGGTGCATATTGAGCCACATGGTAACATGAAATGCAAAAAACTGATGTGTGTTTCCATTAACCATTTACCATGCAAAATGAGGACTATATATATTCATACATATAAATATATATATATATGTATATATATATATATTCATGAAAACACATCTCCTGTTGCTTCTTTTTCTCTTGCGTTTCCAATTATTTGTTGCTAGTATATAGAAATGCAATTAATATTTGCATTTTGACTTCATATCTTCCAACGTTTCCAGACACACTTACTAGTTATAATAGATTTTTTTACAGATTCTTAGAATTTTTTACATAAATGATCATGTCATCTATAAATAAAGACATTTAGTTATTACTTTCCAATCTATGATTTTATTTATTTTCCCTACTTTTACCATACTACTTAAACCTCCAATACAATTTTTAATAGAAGAAGTAAGAACAAATATCTTCTCCTTATTTCTAGTTTAAAAGAAAAAAATTCAGTTTTCACTAAAAATGATTAAATATGTTTTCTCATATATACCCTTCAGTAAGTTGAGAAAGTTTGTTTATATTATTAGTCCAGTAAGAGTTTTCACTGTGAATGGAGATTGAATTTTGTCAAATGCCTGAGCTGATCCTATGTATTTTCTTTGTTAATTTGGTAATAGGATAACCTTTTTATTCTTTTTATTTATTTTTTTAAAGAGTTTATTTATTTATTTGATAGAGAGTGAGAGAGAGCAGAAGCTGGGGGAGTGGCAGGCAGAGGGAGGAGGAGAAGCAGGCTCCCTGCAGAGCAGGGGAAGCCAGATGTGGGACTCGAACCCAGGACCCTGGGATCATGACCTGAGCTGAAGGCAATTGCTTGACCAACTGAACCACCCAGGTGCCCAGGATAATCTTTTAAAAAAAATTAAATCATCCTTGCATTCTTGGGATAACCCTCACTTGATCGTGTTATATTATTGTCTTTTTGAATATCATTGAATTTGATTTGCTAAAAATTTTTTTACAGGATCTTTTATCTGTATTCATGAGGGTTGTTGCTCTGTAGATCTCTCTTCTTATAATATCTTTATCTGGTTTGTATATCAGAGTATGCCAGATTCATATAATGAGTGGGGGAGTATTTCTTGGTATTTTCTGAAGAAGTTATAGAACTGAAGTTATTTCTTCCTCCAATATTAGGTGGAATTTCTAATGAAGTCATATGAAATGGGAGTTTTGTGTGAAAATTTTATCTACCATATCAGTTTCTTTCATAGACAAACAAAATTTAAGTTATATGTTATTTGTTGAATGAGATTTGTAGTTTGTGTCATTCAAGGTATTTGTCCATTTCATCTTAACTTTTGAATACATTAACATACAGGTCTTCATACCTTCCCTTATCAACTTGTTGAAGACTTAGAAGATTCAGTGATCCCCTCCCTTTTTCTTGACAATGGTAACTTGTGTTTTTTTCTCATGTTTTATGATCAGCCTGACAGATTTGTCAATTTTATTGATCTTCTCAAAGAAAAATCTTTCTGTTGCATTGATATTTTCTATTTGTTTTCTGTTTCTATTTCACTGTTTTCTGCCTTTATATTTATTATTTCTTTTTTCTTTAATTTTAGTTTAATGTTCTCTCTCTCTCTTTTTTTTTTTTTCCTTTTTTTAGCTTCCAAAGGTAGTTAGGTCATTAATATGAGTGCTCTCCCTCTATCACTCTTTTTCTTAACGAATGTGTTCAATTCTACACTTTTTCCTATAAGCATTACTTTAGCTGGGACTTAGAAATTGATTTTTTTGGTTGATATATGAGATTTTCTGACATTCTTGTTAACTACCAATTTAGTTCCAGTGTAGACAGATAATATATTTTATATATTTAAATCCAGTGAAAATATTGGGACTTGTTTTATGGCCCAGAATATGGCCTGCCTCATTATGAGTTCAGTGTATACTTGAAGAGTCTCTCTGCTGTTGTTTGGGTAGCATGTGTCTTATAAATATCAGTGAGCTTATTTTAGTTTGCTAATGGTTTTTAAATTATTTTTAATTCTGAAGTTTTACAGATGCAGCCTCCTCTCAAATAGTAAGATTTGACTATATGTTCAGGTCTTAGATTTATATTAAGCTGGAATTCACAGAAAAAGAAATGATTATTGTACTGCCTTTGTGTTTAGTGGGTTATCTAAAAATGTTGGAAAAGCATTTTTTTCTCTGAAATTGACATTTCTTTGAATAATACTGATGAAGTTCTAGAACCTAGGTGAGGTTCGGTGGGCTGAGGTCCAGAGCCAATGACCAAGAAAGAATTCTTGAGACATCTTTGGTGCAAAATGGTGGTTTATTAAAGCACGGGGACAGGACCCGTGGGCAGGAAGAGCTGCTGCCCCGGGTTGTGAGGGATGGCAGGTTATGTACCTTGTGGTTGGGGGAAGGCGAGGGGAAGGGAGGTTTCAACGGAGCTTTCATATGCTAAAGAGGGCCTGCAAGGTGCTGGGATACCCGAGGCCTTGCAGCTTGGTCAGTGTTGTCTTTTGGCAAGCCATTCACATTTCTGCTATCAAGCGTCTTTGTTAGTGAAATTTGGGTTTAGGAGAAATTTAACTTTATTTAGGGCTTGAGGAACTGAGTTATTTGCCTCTGGAAACTTCTTTGTTTGTAGATCTCTAGGACATTTGTAAACCAAGGGAGACTCCTGTCTTGTAGGATTGTGATTTCTGCATGTTAACTATTTGTTTCTTGCTTATGACAGTCAGGGGTGCCTGAGGAATGTCACACACATTAGCAAGGGGAAGGGGACCAGGTGGAGAGGGGGTGCAAGCTGCCAGCTTTTGCTTTGTCCTTAGCCAGCCTCCTGCTCCCTCATCAATACTACTACACAAGAGGAAAAAATGTTGAATAAGGGGAAATACTACTCAAATTCTAGTCACATATTTTTGCTGTAAATCAACTTCGAACATCAATAGAATATGTAAGACCACAGATAAAGAATAAGTTTAAAGATTATAAGATAAATTTAAAAAATGATATCATGACAGAAAAATATTGGTGAAATTTGGCAGATTTGGGTCCTATCCAAACTTTATTATTTATTTACTTATTTATTTATTATATTTTATTAAAAATTAGTAAATGATTGTTTAAAATTTTCAAATAGTTATGATAAAATAGTTAATTTCATCTCAGATATCTCATTCATCATTTCTATTTAAGTGATTAAAAAAGTAATTTTGTATGTATCAGTCTACTCTGATCTGTTTTTGTATATATTAGTATACTGTGATCTGTTTTACATGTTTCTTCTGAGTTTCTCTATCTTATAGTAGGAAGATAATTATCTCAATTTATTACTCAAAAATTTGTTACTCTCAGTCACTGAAAACTTAATCACTAGACTCATTCACATGTTATTATCTGAGTCAGGGTTCTCCAAAGAAAAAGAACCAGTTAGATGTAAGCACAGAAAGAGACTAATAGGTTTATTACAAGGAGTTAGTTTTTTGACTATGGCGGCTATCAGGTATCAAGATCTGTAGGGTGGATCAACAAGATGAAGACCCAGTTGAGAGCCAATGGCTTAAGTTCCCGAATGAAAAAGGGTAGGCTTGAGACCCAGGAAAAGCTGAGCTGATATGTCAGTTTGACTCAGGGCAGGAAAAATGCAATGTCCCAGATCAAAGACTATTAGGCAGGAAGCATTCTTTCTTGGGGAAGGGTCAGCCCTTTTGTTCTGTTCAGCCTTCAACTACTTGGATTAGGCCTCTGTGGATTGTGAAGGTTAGTCTGCTTTCTCAGTCTATGATTTAAATGTTAATCTCATCCCAGACATCATCTTAAAAGTACCCAGAATGTTTGACCAAGTATCTGGGCACCCCATGATCCAATCAAGCTGATATCTAGAATTATCCATCATACACACCATAGGGAAGTGATTGATCAAAGAATTATGTGGTATATACTCAAAGGATATTTAGCATCCAGTGCCCTTTTACAAATAAAAACACCACCAATTGAGAAAGTGTATATATCAAATCAAAGTTTACCGAGCAGTTGTTCTAACTCTAACTGTAGGTGGTTATATGAAGTAGTCTTTATAATGGCTATACTACCCTAACATTTAAATTATAGTTGCAAGACAATAACATGGTAACATTATAGTACATAGAAACAGAGGAGGATAGTTATAAAAACTGGAATTTAGATATGTTATATATGCATTTGTATAAAACTGAATTCTAGAATCACTGTGTGAACTATAGGCCAACAGAGGGGCATGAGTTTTATTAAAGATGTTTCTCTGACACCCTTTTGTAGGAAAAAATGCCTCAAATGCCAATCACTGCCAAGACAGCCATAATTTTATACATCTGATTCATAGTGGAAATAGTGAATATCATTTCCTGGTGCACAAATATCTGCTTCTTGTCAGGTAGTTTCCTCACATTTCATCTCTTTGTCCTTGACAAGTTGAAATTAGAGTCCTCAGTTTCAAAGTGATTGATATGAAATGTTGTTATGATAAAAACTGCTATCATACCACAAAAACGTAAACCAGAAGCAAAATATAAGATAAAGAATCTATAACAACACAGTTCTCAATACAGAAATATTTCCAAAGCGCACACTCACACATATACACATATTCAGTGTGACATACACATGTCATTTGCAATGCATTAGAAAGATAGTAATTTTTCTTTCAATAACTTCTGGATATTCTCCCAAACTTACATTCCTTTTAAAATTTCATTAACCAATTAAAATTTCTATCCCAAGTATTGTAGAGACTTGTGGAATATATTGGGAACCTCAATCTACCTTCCACAAAATGGGCTGTCCATGGTAGGAACCCCACAACTGGAGCCAGTATCCCACTGTGAATAGGAGTCAGGCTTGTCTTGCACTTCTCTGACACCACTTGGATGGATGTCTTCATTGTCTCACCTTCTACAAGAATATCACTTTTATGTGGCTCGTTCTTATTTTGATGCAAATTAAATCCATAGTTGGATGAATTTAGAGAGGCTTCAGATTGGGAAGGGAACTTAATGGAATCAGTCCTCAGAGCTCAAGAGAAGGTGATGAGAAGGATGTGGTTTTGAAAATCAATTCAAGTGAATGGCTTGTTGCCAGAAATGGGACTCCCATTTTACACATTCTAATTAGGTCAAATGTACTGTTTTGCTTAGTTTTCTACTGTTAAATGAGTATAAATGAGTGATTTGTCAAAATCCTTGGAACATATATTGATAGGTAACTTTTTTCCTTAAAAGTGATATGTACTTACTTAGTCTATACCATTTTGGTATAATTCATGAGATCAAAATTAAAACTAATAATATAAGAATATATGTATATACATACACACACACACATATACACACACACACATATATATGTATATATGTGTATATATGTATACATATATATAGTGAAAATAAATTATATATAGTATATATTTAATCTAATCTCTAGATTTGTTAGACACCAGTTTTAGATATCACCTGTAAAAGGAAAGCCTTAATATTTGATAAGTGATATTCTTATTTCAAGAAATTTAATCTATAACTAGATTATATCCTCTCTAATCCTTTTGTTTTAAAATGTGGTTAATTAAAGAAGCACCACAAAAAGGAGATAAGAATTTATTATAACACTATTATGTTTAATGTACCTATCAGCCACTTGGAGTACATCCTGATATGGGTGTAATTTTCATAGATCATATATATGTATAGTTTTTTTTTAAGATTTTATTTATTTACTTAACAGAGAGATACACAGTGAGGGAAGGAACACAAGCAGGGGGAGCGGGAGAGGGAGAAGCAGGCTTCCCACTCAGCAGGGAGCCCGACATGGGGCTCCATCCCAGGACCCAGGGATCATGACCTGAGCTGAAGGCAGATGCCAAACAACGGAACCACCCAGACTGAGCCACCCAGGGGCCCCTATTTATATATAGGTTTAATGCCTCTCTTCCTCCTCTGAGAAAATCACTACAAGAAATTTGGGTTTTATATCACCTGCATACATTCCAGTGTATGTGCATACTCATACACATTTTGTAATATTTGACTTTTAATAAATAAGAGCTAATATATATATTTTTATTCTGTTTTTATATTGTTTTGAAACTTATTCATGTTAATATATGTCATATAGTTCATTCATTTTAAGTACTTTATATCATTATTCACAAACTATATATCTATTTTATTTCTGAAGGTCATTTATGTTTCTAATTTCTTAAACTTTACTATAATAAACATTCCTATAATTATGTACTTTTGCATATAGATTATTTGGAATATACCTAAGGGTAGAATTTCTGATGCATTGCCACATTTTTCTCCAAATTATATTTACCATTATCTATTCTCATCAACAGTTTGTAAATATTCTTATTTTTTGCATCCTTGACAATATTTATATTCACAGACTTTTAAAATTTAGTGTAAATATACTGAATACCCTGCTTTAGGTGGGATTAGGTATTTGGATACATTGATAAGGGCAAGTGAACAATCTCAACTCACATGAAAAACACCTTTTATGTACTGTCCTGTGGCTCTTGCTGCTAACCCTGACCAAATCAAAACAAGAGATCCATCTAATTGGTCGCATGCATTTCCTATTGGTTTGTTTATCTCATTTTACTTTTTTTGTTTTTTAAGATTTTTTTTGTTTATCTGAGAGAGAGCAAGAGAAAGCATGAGCTGGGAGAGAGGCAAATGGAGAGGGAGAGGCAGACTGCCCACTGAGCAGGGAGCCCAATGCAGAGCTCAGTCGCAGGACCCTGGGATCACAACCTAAGCCAGAAGCAGATGTTTAACCAACAGGGCCACCCAGGCACTCCTATCTCATTTTTCTAATTATGTTCCTTAATATTTTTCTTCTGATTTGTAGTTTTGTTAAAATCTCTTGAATGCTAATCCTCTCTCAGTTATGTAATTGAAAAGATCTTGAGTTTTATTTTCTTTTTTTAGCTTATGTGAAAATATCAATTGCAATATAGATAATATCCTCAATATTTAATTTTATATTTTCCTCTTTTTGAGCGCTTTTCAAGAAATAATTCTCTATCCCAAATATCAAATATTCATATGAAAGGCTTAAAATTATACTTTTTAATTTTGTGTCATTAATCTAATTGTCAGTTGATTCACATCTGTGGTATATTTTAGGGCGTCTACCGGTCCACCTGCCTTTTTTTAACATGCTTAATAAGTTATCCTAATGTCATATTTTATATAGATTTAAGATAGTTTTAAAGAAGCCATGGTATCATTAACTGAAGTGATTTTTAAAAAGGCATAATTTGGTAAACATCACATTCACTTATTAATCAGGTTTTTTTTTAAAGCCACATATATCATTTCCATGCATGAAACATTGCTTGCAGGCCAGTCAGCATGGCATTTCATGTGGTATTGACCATAAAAGTTCTAACCAACATTTAGAACAGGATGCTGTGAATTTGGCTCTCCAAACCAAAGTCCTTATGATTTCATAGTGGTTCTGTGCAAGAGTAGAGCAAGTGGCTATACATTTAATTTGTTCTAAACATTGGAATTTGGACCTTTAACCCTCTTCTCTGTATACCAGATATCCACTGTACTTTTAAAATAGTGTTTTTGGGGTGCCTGAGTGGCTCAGAGGGTTAAGCCTCTGCCTTCAGCTCAGGTCATGATCTCAGGGCCCTGGGACTGAGCCCCACATCAGGCTCTCTGCTCAGCAGGGAGCCTACTTACCCCTCTTTCTCTGCCTGCCTCTCTGCCTACTTGTGCTCTCTGTCAAATAAATAAATAAAATCTTTAAAAATAAAATAAGATAAAATACTGTTTATGTTCAGATCTTTTACAGAATTTATGCTGAATGTCTTTAAACTGGATTATAAGTGGAGAATCCCAGAAATTAATGCCTTTTTAGTCAACCAACAATTATAACAGGTCAATTTAGAACTCTATCAAAGATCATTTGTATTTCTATCTAACTGCTTATGAGTATAATAAGATTTCTTACACAAATCCTAAACTATAAGTTTCTAGCATATAAGGTAGAACTCTTTATGTTTAAGAGTTCAGGGCGTGTTGTGGTTTTAAGTAGATTCTCAATGATTTACCAATTGATCGATTATCACCAATAAAAAAATATTCTCTAAATTGCATGGAGGTGGGACACCTAGGTGGCTCAGTCAGTTAAGCAATGCCCTTGGCTCAGGTCATAATCCCAGTGTCCTGGATGGAGTCCTGCATCAGTCCTTTCTCAGCAGGGAGCATTCTTCTTCCTCTGCCTCTGCTGCTCCCCCTGTTTGTGCTCTCTCTCTCTCTGACAAATAAATACATTAAATGTTTTTTAAAAAATAAATTGCATGTTTATAGTTGTACAGATAAATATTTAAATCTTACACAAAAGCTTTATTATATAAAAAATATTCCACACAACATTTCTCATCTGTAAAATGGGGACAGCAGTGCCTAAATTATAGTACATTTATATGAGCTAAGTAGAATAAAAATACAAAAGTTTCCTTGCCAAATAAACATAAAAAGTAATCATCATAAATTCCCAAGCCCATGAGTACCTGTGCTTTCAGTTTTAAGTAATTTTATTTTTAACTGCAGGATTGATATACTATGTTTTCAGAGGAATATATATATATATATATGGCCTGATTAGAACTATATATATATATACACACATATAAACATATATATAGCCTGATTAGAACTAAATACATGTATTTATTACATATATAATGAATTGTTTTATATGTATTATATGTTATAAAATAAATAATATGTATTATATATAATAATATATATTATATAAAGTGCATTTTTTCCAGTGGCCAAAATACTTACAAATATAAATTGATTCCTACCTTTCTAAATGTGCTAATATGCTGACTAGTATTGATTAATTTTCTAACTGTTGAAACAACTTTATATATCTGGGAAAATCTAACCTGTTCATATTGTATTATCTTTTCATGTATTGTTAAATACTTTTGCTAACATTTTGCATCTATATTTATAAGTAAGATCAGCCTGTAATTAGTCATTTTCATACTTTCATTACCATCTTTCAACCTCGAAGTTCTATGATCCTCACTCATAAACTGAGCTGGGGAGTACTGTCTGGGAAGACTTTAGGTCTAGACGAAATTATGTGTTTCTGAACTATTCAGTGGAAGGTGTTGATGAGGCCATCTGTACCTGATGTTTACTTTGTGAAAATATTTTTGACTACTGATTGATTTTTTTTAATAATATTATGCAATTCAAATTTTCTATTTCTTTCTATATTAGTTTGTAAGACTTATTTTTCTAACAATTAATGACATTGTCCAAATTTTCAAGTACATTGGTACAGTTTTGTATTTACTATTGCCTTATCAGAATCCGCTATAACGATGTGCCCATTTTCGTTCCTGATTCTGTCCACACCTTCCTTCTTTCTTCTTGAATACTATCACCAAATGTTGTTCAACTTTATTCTTTGAAAGAACCACATTTTAGCATGTCTGTGGTATTTATTTATTTTTTTAGCCAATTATAATATTAATTTCAAACTCCAACAAGTTCAGTATGAGAAAGAAAAATTATGGGCAATCTTATAAGCAGCACTGATGTAAAAATTCAGGAGAAAAAAATTAACAAACAGAATTGAACATAAGGTAGAAAAGGTAATCTATTTTGAACAAGATGGGTTTTTCCCAGAGATAAAGGTTTGTTGTTTCAATATTAGAAAACTCTACTAATATATCATATTACTGGATTTAAGAGGAAATCTCATGCTCATCAAGGTAGCTGCAGAAATATCACTTAATAAAACATTGATTTATGATAAAGTTCATAAGCAGTTAGAAATAGAAATTGAAATATTCTTACCCTCATAAGGGGTCTATGTTTAAAATAAATATCAAATTAAATGTTGAAATACTAAAGCATTTCTTTTAAATGCAAAAGAAGGCTAGGTACTACTGGACATTGAATTAGAGGGTAGTAACAATTTCATAAAGATTGAAAGGGATGCAAAGAGTACCAAATTTTCCCATAATACTACTCTCTTGATGGAGGAGGGGGGAAGCTCTCTACAAAGAGAATTTTGCAATTACTAAAGTTAACATATTTTCTAGTCATAAAATGTGAAAGTTTTACCCAGTTTCATATTGAAGAGGAGTAGTGAGACTTCCAGTACTGTCATGAGCAATATCCAAAAGTTAAAAGATATGTCAAGTAAATATAGAATATATTTAGAACTATATATATAAATGTAAACTTCTATAGAACTTTAGATAGAGGGGCGCCTGGGTGGCTCAGTGGGTTAAGCCGCTGCCTTCGGCTCAGGTCATGATCCCAGGTCCTGGGTTCGAGCCCCACATCGGGCTTTCTGCTCAGCAGGGAGCCTGCTTCCTCCTCTCTCTCTGCCTGCCTCTCTGCCTACTTGTGATTTCTCTCTGTCAAATAAATAAATAATAAAAATCTTTAAAAAAAAAAAAAAAAAAAAAAAAAAGAACTTTAGATAGATAGGTAGATGGATAGATAATCCATGATAGATAGAAAGAACATATTTGGAACTCTATCAACTGAAACAGAGAAAATCTTTTAGAAAGGGAATCCCTTTCCAGTCTTTCCAGCTTTTCTAGAGAAAAGCTAGTTTGAAAATATTTTTTGAGACACATGGCATTATTTAAAAGTCTTTGTAATATTTTGTAATATTTGTAATAAGCTTTATATTATTGTTTGGCAATCTAATAAGTAACTATATTGGATGGTTCAAGAAAAAGTTTTAAGGAGTGGAGACCCTACTTAATCTTGGGAATGTCCCATTGGAAAGTTTAGAATTCTCATTTGAATCATCCCATTTTTTAAAACTTAAAAATGAAAAAAAAAATTAACCTCTTTCCAAATATTGATCAGTGCACAATTATAAACTAAGAACACTGAAACAAACTTAGCTAGCAGGGTCACCAATGTGACAATATGCAACTTTACCATATGGTAGTTAAATGGCTCCTAGTTTTTTTAAGCTATACAGCAGGAATTTATTTTTATTTTTTGTTAGAGTATACATATATGTCATATGAGTCATTTTATGTACACATGATTTATAACAATAAAATATGAAAAATAGTTATTATATTTTGGGTTATTTTATTATTTTAGACATCAATTGATTAACTGTTATCACTTGCATAAATATCAGTAATTTCCAGTGGAGAGGTGAAAGTTGCCAGAACTCTCCCACATTGCCTCATGATTTTCACGGTGGATGTATACAACAACTTCCTTTTCTGGGAACTCTTTTTTTGTTTGTTTTTCCCTTCATTCCTGAGGAATTGGATATGTGATCTCATATAGGTGTGTTCCAGGTTCATCATATGTCAACTACAATGAAAGGATTAAATTAAGAACTTTCTGCTTTTAGTTTGCCATTTAAACTATCCTTTATTATTCTCTTTATTCCTTCTCACAATTTAATTTTTTATTTTCATATGAATGCTTAACTCTACTTTTGAAAGCAATATGCAGTACATTAGAAAAATTTAAAAAATATATAGAAAAAGAAAAATGACTTTAGAACGATAAAGTAGATCTAGACATGCTATACCTTAGTAAATACTGTATATGCAATCAGATAATTTCTTCCTAATCCATTTTGTGTCTTTCAAAAAATGTGTGATACATAATACACTTAAAGATTTCTATGAAATGGGAATTAAAACATAATAATAAAATTGTAACTTTATCAGTTATCAAAGACACATTTCTCTGCCACTCCATAATTGACAAATGAGAGAAAATTGAGCAAGGCAAAGAAATTGCTCTGGGCAAATACATAAATAGTATTCCTAGGTGATACCTTAATTTATCTTAGTATATGGAAATGCTACTACTGATCTATGAATTTTGGCCATTATCTCAAATTCTTTTATCTAGTTGTAGTGATAAATTGAACTAAGCCAAGTACAATCTCTCTTTTCCAGATGTTAATCCTTATGCATCAGAGAAAGAGAGTTAAGGTGCAATCCTTAGACCAAGAGATAGTCACAGAGGGAGTGATGCCTCAGGAAATGTCAGAGTTAGGTGGTTAAATAATGGGTCCCTCCACTGAAACAACCATAAACTGATAATACAGACAGAGTAAACTTTTGTGGAACTCTAGAACCTAAACTAATCCAAAATTTTTTATAACCAGGGGACCACTCAACAAAGAAAAGTACAGCTAAGATTTGGTAAGGGCATTGGAATATTTCTCTTATCTAAATTGCAATACCCAACTCCCCAGCATAGCAGGAATAGCAGCCATGGGGATGGTGGCCCACATAACTGGTGCAGCTTGCTAGTGTTGGGTGCTAATACGGATCTTATTTTTAAAGTACTATGGTTGTATGTTTTGACCTGACTGGTTGTCTTAGTCAGTTTGGGCTGCTATAACAGAATACCATAGATAGGGTGACTTACAAGCAACAGAAATTTATTTGTCACACTTTTGGAGACTGGAAGTCTGAGATCAAAGTGCCAGCATTGTCAAATTCTGGTGAGATCTCTCTGCTTGGTTACAGACTATTGCCTTTCTGTTGCATCCTTACATGGTAGGACGAACAAGGGAGTTTTCTGGGGCTCTCTCTGGGGATTTTTTTTTATAAGAGCACTAATCCTGTTTTTATAAGGATTACACCTTCATTATCTAATCCTCTCCCAAAGATGCCACCTTTAGATACCAACATGTTAGGGATTATTAGGGATTAAATTTCAATATGAATTTTGAAAAGGCACAGATTTTCAGTGTATAGCACTGGTGGTTTTCTTAGGGACCAGGGCGGAGATTAACATTTATTTCTCCACCCACCTCCCACATCAAGTTAGATTTGCTTTCTGAGTAGTGACAGCATCCATCAAAAGATTTAAAGACACAATGTATGTCTTCAGGTAGAACCAAGAAGACAGTGAATGTGGCAAACAGCAGACAATTCTAACACCTGGGAAAGAAGCAGCTCAAAAAGAAGTTTCTTGAAGAAATAAAGACTCAGAAGGATCAGCTTTCACTGTGCAAAATGAAGTACAGTGTACATGCCCAAGGCTTGAAGCAGTCTCAGAAGATCCTACAGAAGTCTGAGAAGATTCTAGGCATGCGTGTTTGAAGAATATGTGGGTTCTTCAAAAGCAAGAAATGGCTAAAACAGAGTTTTAGGTGGCCGGGATTAGCACTGAGGAGATGCCTCAGCTCACAACAGATCTGAAAAAAATCTAGGAGGCTAGTTTTTCTTTTCTTTTTGACTCCAGATATTTAAAGATATTTTTGTCAGGTTGAATACTGACTGCTAAAATAATGGAATATAGACTTCAGTGACTACAAAGCAGAAGGAATAGAGTCCTTGAAAATAGTTTGTAAAATTTGCCAGACAACTACATCCCTAAATAACATTAGCAAGTTTTGGGGAAGAAGTTGATTTCTTGGAGAATTTAATTTCCACTGTTACTACATTAAAATATTCAGAAGTGTCCAATTAAAAAAAAAAACACAAGGCATAAAAAGAAATAGGAAAGTATGGCTTATTCACATGAAAATAATAAAGTGATAGAAACTGGTTCAGCAGAAGCACAGACATTTTACTTACTAGACAAAATGTTTAAATCATATATCTTAAAGATACTCAAAAGGCTAACAAAAACCATGAACAAATAAATAAAGGAAACGAGGAAAACAATGTATTAAGAAAATAAGTGTCAATAAATAGGTTGCAATAATAGAGCCAGATAGAAATTCTGGATCTGAAAAGTATGACTGAAATAAAAATTTCACTAAAGGAAAAAAAAAAATCACTAAAGGAATAAACCAGGAGATTTGAGAATGTAGAAGAAGGAATCAGCAAACCTGAAAAAAAGGACAATTGGAATTATCAAGTCTGGGGAGCATACAGGAAAAAACAATGAGGAAAAATGAACAGAACCTGAGGGGCCTCTAAAACAATATCCAAAAGGTCAAGGATCAAGGAGACTCAAGGAGAGCAAAAGAAAAGGGAGCTAGAATAGTATTTGAAGAAATAATGAAGGAAAACATCTTAAACTAATGAAAGATTTTAACCTACACATCCAAAAATCTAAAAAACAACTCAATACATTATAATCAAACTCTTGAAAAGTGAAGGTGAGAGAATCTTATAAACAGCATGAAAGTAACAACTCATCATATTTAAGGAATCCTTAATAATATTAGCAGCTAATCCCTCATCAGACACTATGAAATCCAGAAGGCAGTGAGATGGCATTTTTAAGAGCTTAAAGAAAAAATCCTGTCAACCAAAAATTCTATGCACAGCCAAACTATCCTTGAAAATGAAGGGAAATATTAATACTTTTCAGATGAACAAAAGCTAAGGGAGTACTTTGTTGGTAGAACTGAAAAGTTAAACATAAAATTATTACTGACCCACCAATAATGTTCCTAGGTATATACCCCAAAGTAGTGAAAACAGGGATTCAAACAGATACTTGTTTACCAACATTCATACCAACATTTTTCACAATAGGGAGAAGTGGGGAAAAAAACCTAAAAGGCTAAGAAGGGATATCAGATAAACAAAATGTATATACATGCAGTGGAAATTTATTCAGTCACAAAAAGGAATGAAGTACTCATACATGCTACAACATATATGAACTTTGATAATATTATGCTAAAGTGAAAGAAGCCAGACACAAAATGTCACATATTGTATGATTCCATTTATATGAAATATCCAGAATAAACAAATTCACAGAAACAAAATATAGATTGGTGGTAATGGGGAGTGACTACATAATGGTTACAGGGCTTTTGGGGGAGGTGATGAAAATGTTTTGGAACTAGAAAGACGGTTGTTTTACAACATTGTCAACTTATGCCACTAAATTGTGCACTTTAAAGTGATTAATTCTATGCTATATGAATTTTGCCTTAATTTTTTTCATCATGGTTAAAAACATATAACATCAAATTTACTATCTTAATCACTTTTTTAAAAAAGTATACAGTTCAGGAGTGTTAAATATATTCACATTGTACAACAGATCTCTAGAACTTTTCATCTTAGCACTAGGTGTTTTATATAAGTGATGAATCACTAAATTCTATACCTGAAAAGTATACACTTTATAGAGGCTGACTCAGTACACTTTTAGATGCTTTTGGCTTTGTGTTTCTCAAAAAAAAGTAAAGAAAAAAAATTCTTGTTCTTTGTTTCATACCCAAATCATAGGTTATTTTCACAAATTGCAGAAATTTCATCTGTAATAATACCTCCTAACAACTCAATAAAATTTATTTAATATCATGTTTTTTGACCCCCAAAAAGAACTTCTGATCTTCCAAAACTGAAACTCTATACCCATTAAAAACATGTTCTTCCTTCTTTTCCCAGAAGTCCTTGACAACAACCTTCCTACTTTCTTTTTCTAAGATTTGACTAATTTAGATCATTTATATGAGTGGAATCAGAGAGTGGCTGACCTCTTGTGATTGGCTTATTTCACCTAGCATAATGTCCTTGAAGTTCATCCATGATGTGTTATGTGATAAGATTTCCTTCATTTTTAGGACTGCACAATATTCAATTATATGTATATACCAAAATTTCTTTGTTCATTCATCTATTGATGGACACTTGAGTTGCTTAAACTTCTTGGCTATCCTGAATAATCCTTCACTGAACATTGGTATGCAACTATCTTTTCAAGATCCTGCTTTGAATTCCTTTATATATATATATCAAGAAGTGCGGTTGCTAAATTATATAGTAATTATATTTTTAACATTTTTTGAAGAACCTCTATAGTGTCTTCCGTAATGGCTGCACCATTTTATTTTTCTTTCTTTGAAGATTTTATTTAAATTCAAGTTAGTTAATGAATATTGTAACATTAGTTTCAAGAGTAGAATTTGGTGTTTCATCACTTACATATTACACCCAGTGGTCATCACAAGTACCCTCCTTAATGCCCATCATCCATTTAGCCCAGCCCCTCACCACATTCCCTCCAATAAGCCTGTTTGTTCTCTGTAGTCCAGAGTCTCTTATGGTTTGCCTCCCTCTTTTATCTTATTTTATTTTTCCTTCTCTTCCTCCCTCTATGTTCTTCTGTTCTGTTTGTTAAATTCCACATATGAGTGAAATTATATGGTATTTGTCTTTCTCTGACTGGCTTACTTTATGTTGTAAATGGCAAGATTTCATTCTTTTGATGGCTGAGTGTTATTTATCATATCTCACCTCTTCTTTATCCATTCATCATTTTATGGACATTTGGACCCTTTCCATAGTTTAGCTTTTTTTGATAGTGCTGTTATAGACATAGGGTGTATGTGCCCCTTCAAATCAATATTTTTGTATCCTTTGAATGAATACCTAGTTAGTGCAATTGCTGGGTCCTAGGTTCTATTTTTAACTTTTTGAGGAACTTCCACACTTTTCCAGAGTGGCTGCTCCAGTTTGCATTCCCACCAACAGCGTAAGAGGGTTCCATTTTCTCTGCATCCTTGACTTGTTATTTTTATCCATTCTGACAGATGTGTGGTGGCATCTCATTGTGCTTTTGATTTATACTTCCCTGATGATGAGTGATGTTGAGCATTTTTTCATGGATCTATTATGACTGCACCATTTTATATTCACACCAACAGTGCACAAGGGTTCCAACTTTTGTGCATCCTTGGCATAGTTGTTATTTCCTATTCTTTTGATAGTGACCATCTGAACAGGTATAAGGTAATATGTCATTGTAGTTTTGATTTGCATTTTCTGGATGATTAGTAATGTTAAATATCTCTTTATGTGATTGAAGGCCATCTATATATCTTCAGAGAATTATCTGTTCATGTCTTTTGCCCATTTTAAAATCGGGTTATTTGTTTTGATGTTATTGAGTTTTAGAAGTTACTTACATATTCTGGATATTAACTCCTTATCAAATATTAGTTTGCAAACAATTTCTCTATTCTGATTCTGTGGGTTTCTTTTTTGTTGTATTATAGTTTCCTTTGCTGCACAGAAGTTTTTAAGTTTCATACAGTTGTATTTGTCTAATTTGCTTTTGATGCCTATGCTTTGGGTGCCATCCATAAAATAGTTGCCAAATCCAGTGCCCTGATATTTTCCCCTATGTTTTCTTACAGGAGTTTGATAGGATAGGGCTTATGTTTAGGTTTTTAATCCATTTTGAGTTAATTTTTGTATATGGTATGAGGTTGTGGTCCTAATTCATTCTTTTGCATGTGGATATCCAGTTTTCCTAACATCATTTGTTGAAAAGAAGACTGTAATTTTCCCATTATGTAGTCTTGGTACCCTTGCTAAAGATCAGTTAGTCATAAACACATGAGTTTATTTCTTGGCTCTCTATTTTGTTTCTTTGGTCTACATATCCGTGACAATGCCACACTCTCTTAATTAATATTACTTGTATTAGGTTTTGAAATCAGGTAATGTGAGACCTCCAATTTTGTTCCTTTTCTTCAAGATTGTTTTGAGTATTAATGGTCCCTTGAAATTCTATATAAATTTTAGGATTTTTTTTTAATTTATGCAAAAATATGCCACTGACATTTTGATAGGAATTGCATAAAATCTGTGGATTGCTTCAGGTAGTATGGACATTTTAACAATATTAAGTCATCCTGTCCATGAACATGATGTATCTTTCCATTTTTTTAAATATCTTTTAGCAATATTTTATAATTTTCAGCATACAAGTCTCACCTCCTCAGTTAAATTTATCCTAAAATACTTTATCCTTTTCATGATGTAGTAAATGGAATTGTCCTTTTCAGATTGCTCAGTGTTAGTGCTTGGAAACACAGTGGATGTTTGTATGTTGATTTTGGATTCTGCAATTTGTTAAAATTATTTATTTCATTTATTAAAATCATTTATTAACTTACTTTGGGGGGAATCTTTAACTTCTGCACATGTAAGACCCTTCAGTTGTGAACGTAGATAATTCTCCTCCTTCATTTCTAGTTTTATTGTTTTTTATTCTATCTATCTATCTATCTATCTATCTATCTATCTAATCGTCTATCTGTCTGTCATTTATTTGTTCTGGCTAGGCCATCTAGTACTGTATTGAATAATAGTGACAAGAGTTGTTATGATCCTGATTTTAGATGGAAAGCTTTCATGTTAGCTGTGGCCTTTTAGTTAATGGATATTATTATGCTGAGGTAGTTTCCTTCTATTCCTGGGTTGTTGAGTGTTTTTATTATGAAAAGATGCTAAATATTATCAAATGCTTTTTCTCTATCAGTTGAGATGATTATGTGTTTTCTTGTCTTTCATTCTGTTAATATGGCATATTACATTGATTTTGGTATGTTGAACCATCTTTACTTTCCTTGTATAAATCCCACTGGTCATGGTGTATACTCCTTTTAACATGCTTCCGAATTTTTTTTTGCTCATATTTTGTTAAGGATTTTTCATCAAGATTCAAAAGTGGTATTGGTCTGTAATTATCTTTTCTTACTGTGTCTTTGTCTGATATCTTAACCAGAGTGATTCAAGCCTCATGAAATAAGTTTGGAAGTGTTTCTTCCTACAAAATTTTTAAAATGTGTTTAAGGCAGATTGATGTTAATTCTTTAAATGTTGGGTAAAATTTCCCAGTGCAGCATCTGGTCTTGTTTTTTTTTTTATTTGGGGCAGGGGGAGGCTTTTGATTGTTTCAATCTCCTTTTTGGTTTATTTAGGTTTCTAAAAATTCTTTATGATTTAGTTGGTGGGTTTTACGCTTCTAAAAATTTATCCATTTTCTCTTGATTATGTAATTCATTAGAGTGTAATTGTCATTATAGTCTCTTATCATCCTTTTCATTCCTGTAGCATCAGTGGTAATGTCCCATCTTTCATTTTGAATTGCAGTTACTTGAGCATTCCCTCTTCTTTCTTAGTCTGTCTAAGGATTTATCAGTTTCATTGATCTTTTAAAAAACCCAATACTTTTATAATGTTTTCTGATATTTTTCTGTTCTTTTTTCCGCTTATCTCTGCTCTAATCTTTATTATTTCCTTCCTTCCTTCTGGTAACTTTTGGATTTGTTTGTTCTTTTTGTACTTCCTTGAGGTGTTTTGCTAGGTTATTCATGTGAGAACTTTGTTCTTTTTTAAATATATGTGTTTATCACTATCACCTTCTCTCTTGGTACTGTGTAAGCTGCATTTCAGAGTTTGAGATGCTGTGTTTTCTTTTACATTTGTCTACAGGTATTTTCTAATTTTCCTTGTCATTTTTTATTTGACCTGTTTGTTATTTAAGTGTGAATTAATTAGTACATGTTTGTGAATTTTCTTATTTTCCTCCTGCTATTAATTTTTAGTTTCATTCCATTGTGTTGAGGGAAAATACTGTGGATGATTTCAGTAATTTTCTTGAATTTGTTAAGACTTGTATTATAGCTTAATATGTGGTCTATCTTAGAGAATTTCTATGTGCACTTTAGAAATACATACATTTATATCAGGTTTGATTGGTCTATAATGATGTTCAAATCCCCTGTTTCCTTATTGATTATTCTTATTCTCCTATCCATATCTGAAAGTAGAATATTGAAGTCTTCTACTATTATGTTGCTGTCTATTTCTCCTTTCAGTTCTATCAATGTTTCATTTATGTGTTTGGGTACTTTCCATTCGGTGTGTATATATTTTTTATTACTATATCTTCCTAGAGAATTGACTTGTTTTATCATTATATACTGCCTTTTTTGTGTGTCTAGGGTCAGTTTCTGTTATAAAGTCTATTTTGTGTCATATGAACGTGGCCATTCATGTTATGTCCTTTCACTCTCAGTCTCTATATTTCTTTATAGAATGAGTTTCTTGTAGGCAGTGTATTGTTGTATCTTATTCTTATCCATTCATCTACTCTAGTATATCTTTTTTTAAGATATTTTATTTATTTATTTGACAGAGAGAGATACAGTGAGAGAAGGAACAGAAACAGGGGTAGTGGGAGAGGGAGAACCAGGCTTCCCGCTGAGCAGGGAGACCAATGTGGAACTCGATCCCAGGACACTGGGATCATGATCTGAGCCAAAGACAGACACTTAATGACTGAGCCACCCAGGTGCCCCCATCCACTCTGTATCTTTTAATTGGAGCATTTAGTCCATTTACATTTAAAGTAATTATTGATACAGAATGAATTGCAGTTGCCATTTTATTGTATTCTGTAGGACTTGTATATTTTGTCCTTTTTTTTCTCCTTTTTTAATTTCATTGGCTTTTTGTAATGACATGCTTTGGTTCCCTTCTTATTTCTTTTGTGTAAATTCTACAGATGTTTTCTTTGGGGTTACCATTACAATTACATTAAACATCTTAAAGCTATGACAGTGTATTTTAAACTGGTATCAACTTCAATCACAGGCATAAAAAGATTTTTTTTTAAAAAGGCAGTGATGGATGAGAGAAAGTCATTTGATTGATAACTATACATCTTAGATTTTCTTCAGGTTGTCAGTCACATCTTTAATTCTTTTTCCTCTGCCTTAGATTATAGAAGATTTTATGGTGGCTTACAGGTAATGCTAAAAATATATTAGTAAAATATAAATAAAGTGTCAACTATTTTTTTATGGAATAACAAGTTAGGCAACATTGAAGAAATAAAATGTTAAGACATGTAAAAACAATTTCAGCACCATGCCTTTATCTACTAATCTGTTTAGTCATAGATACATTCAAGCACCAGTCACTCAACCATATGACTGGATTATATTTATTTTCCCCTATTTTGATCACTTTGAGCTTATCCATATAAATGAATTTAATTTGTTTGTTCAGCACATTAAAGTCATTACTACATGCCAGGCACTGTGCTTAGGACCAGAGATATAGTAATAAAGGTGAATTACTTTTCTTGCTATCATAGTGCTTACATTCTAACAGAGAAAGGCAAATGAAAAATAAATACAATGGAAACAAATATTTTCAAGTAGTTATAATTGCCTTAAAATAAATTAGAGGTATGTAATAAAGTTTGGCTCCAGGTACATTTCTTTTGATAGGGTGTAAGAGGGGCTATTTACAGATATATTTGTACTGAGACATAAGGAGATAATCATGCAAATACATGGGAGGATAGACCTATAGGATTAGGAAACATAAACTTTAAAGGCCTTAAGACACAGAAAAAGGAGGCCATTAATCCTGGGTATAATAAGAGATGAGAAAATAAGAAGAGAAAAGTCAAAGAGATAAGCAGGGCCCAGAATGTGTAGGAACTGTAGGCCAATGAAGTGTTTGGACTTCATAATAGTGATGAAAATCTCAGAAATATTTTATATAGGGAAATAATATAATCTAATTTATTTTTGAAAAAAGTTACTGTTGCTGTTGTGTTGAAAGCCATAGAAGGAGGACAAGCCTGAATGTTGGAGACCACTTCCATGGATATTGAAATAACCTGGGTTTGATATATGGAGTCTTGGACAAAGGAGGTAGCATTGCAAGGTGACATATGGATATATCCTCATCACAGAGCCAAAAGGAGTTAGAAATGAATTATATTAGGGATGAAACAAAGAAAGGAGTGATAAATTTCCATTAGCAGAGGTGAAAACCAAGAGTTCTGCTTTCATCAAGTTAAATTTAAGTGGCTTCATATGCTAAGTGTTTAGTCAATTGGTTATATGAATCTGAAGTGTATAATAGAAGTAAATGATGGAGATCTACATTTTTAAATAATTGGCCAAACCATGAAACTTGAGACGCCCACCCAGGAAACAGTATAGATATAGAAGAATAGCCCAAATCCCTAGGACACTTTAATACTTAGAGATGAGCAGAAGAGATAGGAAAGGAAAATGTGTGAAAGAGAAAAAAGAGGCAAAGATGATGCTCTGAAAGTAGAGGAAAAGAGTGTTTTGAGAAGAAGGAGAAGTATAATGCTGCAAAAAGATTGACTAGGATAATGGAAGACAATTCAAATGGAGGAAATAAAAAACAGTTATGCCCAAAAGGCACATATATTATTGTTCAGTATTTACCTAGGAAGCTACACATCTCTTAGAGATTTCTATTCAGAAACCCACAGAGTGATTTCTAGAACACTGACATTTTCAAAGAGTACTCAAGAGTATGAATTCCAAAATTCAAGTCTTCCTTCATTCAACACTCACCTACTGAATGTCTACTATGGTTAGTCACTGTGCTTTAAACAGAGTTTTTGAGATGGTTGAGACCCAAGGCAGTAGTGAACAAAACTGAAGATGTCTTGAACACTTGCTAAGAAATCATGTCTTTAGTTTTGAGCAAATATGAAATATGGAAATCACCCTGAGCATATACCTTATTCTTTTGCTTATCATTAGGTGTATGTTTTACTAATTACAAAAACTTGCCTTTTTTTGATTTTTTGATTTTTGATTTCACTTACTTTCAGAGATTATAAATGATAAATGTTTCCCACTTGTAAGCGGTGGATACTTCATCGCATTTTTTTATTTAATACTTCACCACTTCTAAGCAATTAGGGCCCAGTCCTAATTATGTTGACCTCTTCCTACCACCCACTTTCCAGCTCACTTTGTTCACAGTCTCCATTACAAATTTGTTTACTGTAACAATTCCAAACCATTATCATTTACACATGGGAGATTTATTGTTTTTCGTTAAAACAATCCATGGTACAATGGGGAGATATATATATCTCCATTTGAAAGACCATAGCTACTTGATGGATTATTCAGGTCTCACCAAACACTCTTTCTTTTATCACTGCACAATATTAATGAGTTTAATCATGGGGTTGTTTTGCTTATTCAGGTGACAGGAGGTTGATATCAGTCTTAGAAGTGTGTTTACTTGAGTTAGTCTATGGGGACTATGACAAGTTGGATGGATTTTTGAGGCATGTTCACTGAAGTGAAATGTTATTGATGTGTCAGGTTTCACATTGGTTCTGGTCTTTCCTAGTTACTGTAGTTATTAAACTGAAGGTCATTTTCTAAGAATAGGTTATGTTTTTATTAGCATGTATAATGATTTTCTGACTTTCCTACTTATAAGTTTGCCTATGCCTGAAATGTAATTTTTGTTAGTATGAATTATATCTTGTTGCCATCTTCTTGAAATCCTTCAGTGTTTCCCATAGTTCCCAGCATAAAAATTTTAAATGAGATCTACAATAATACCTAAAATAATATCTGCAAGACCAATAGGATCAACATACTTCACATTATCCTATGTCACTTCTGACTTGGGCACAACTCTCCTCCTCATGATTTTCTGCCACCTGACATCCTTTCCGTTCCTTAAACATCCAAGTTCTTTCCTTTCTCAGATTTTTGATCTTTCATCTAGGTGGGGCTGGGTGTTCCTTGTAACTTTTCTGTAATCGAAGGAAATGATGGGAATGGAGAGAGTTCATCTGAAGTGGTAAGCAGTTTTTGATAGAATATAGGAGTTCCGGGAGCACCTGGGTGGCTCAGTGGATTAAGCTTCTACCTTTGGCCCAGGTCATGATCTCAGGATCCTGGGTTCAAGCCCCACATCGGGCTCTGCTCAGCTGGGAGCCTGCTTTCCCCTCTCTCCTCTCTCTGCCTGCCTCTCTGCCTACTTGAAAATCCCTGTCTGTCAAATAAATAAATAAAATCTTACAAAAGAAAAAGAGAGGTTATAGGAGTTCCTCCCTCAGTCCCGAGTTTCTGTGAATGCCACCTGTGAGGGTTGGCCACACAGAGTTGAAGGAGTCTGTTATGTGCAGTGTAGCCCCAGGCTTCATATAAATTCCCAAAGCAGCATGTGGCCCTGGAACTTATTGCATTCACTGAGACTGAGATAACTCTTTTCTTTTTTTTTCATCACTCATGAATTGTAGTTAATGTAGCCTTACATGACAAAGTTTGAAATTTGTAAAAATTGTAAATTGATCAAATACTGTAAAAGGTGTCTTTTTTTAAGTTTTTTTTTCTTCTTCATTTTACCATACTGAATAAAGATATTACAGAAATATAACATGACGTAATCTATGACATATTTCTGAAACTTGGGCTGGAAGAGGTTTTTCTAGCCTCAACCTATAGCTTCTTGAGTTTTCTTTTTCTTTGGGCTGTCCCCTCTCTGTCTAGCCTGTGTGGAAACAAGGGAGGTTTCTAAGAGCATGGACTAGAGTGGCGTAAATCAGCTCCACACATACTTCCTTGGGTGTACTTAGTCTCATGGTCACGCTTATCTGCAAAGGATGTCAGGAAATGTAGAAGAGCTATTAATAGGAAGAAGAGAACATAATATATTTTCTGCTATACCTGTTTCACCAGGGTTTCCTTTTCAGTCAATTTCCCTTCTCTTCTGTCATAGGAAAGGTTGAAAACGTCCTGCTCAAAAGATTTGGGGACTATTACTGAAAGTTCTTAGGATTTTGAATTGTTGGATATCACTTTGCCTCCTAAGGGAAAGAAACAGGAGCAAGAATCTTGCTATGGTGTGATTTACTACTCTAGAATCTTATATTATGTTCTTTGATATTTATGCTCTTGAACTCTGTGTTTTCCCTTGTTTAATTTCTAGTGGTCACTGTTTTGGGGGGCAGTTATACATTATCCACTTGACCAAGTATTGGGGGAGTGAGATTATGTACAGTGTACATTGGTTTTACCTTTTTCCAGGTAGTAGGCTATATACTTCCTATGCTACCCATTTCATCTTCACAAAAACTGCGTTGAAGTACATGCAGTAACTATCATCCCCATTTTACAGAGCAGCAAATGGGGTGACTGAGAGATTAAGTCACTTGGCTAAAGTCAAACAGCAAGTAAATGAGCTGGGGTTTGATCAGGCAGTTTGGTTCTGAGTCTAAACACATAACCATTATACTGGACCATTTTGTGGCCAAGAAAGAAACAAAACTCAGGTAAACAGAAGAAAAGTTCTTCACAGTTTTGGAAGTCTAGAACACAAACTAATAATTTCAATGTAATAAAAGAAATTTTACAAAGATAAAATGGTTTTAAAAATAAATAAGATAAATGGGGCCTGGGTGGCTCAGTGGGTTAAGCCTCTGCCTTTGGCTCAGGTCATGATCTCAGGGTCTTGGGATCGAGCCCCGCATCGGGCCCTCTGCTCAGCAGGGGGCCTGCTTCCTCCTCTCTCTCTGCGGGCTTCTCTGCCTACTTGTGATCTCTGTCTGTCAAATAAGTAAATAAAATCTTTAAAAATAAATAAATAAATAAATAAATAAGATAAAAAATAAAAAGAGAAACTAGACATAAGGCAACAAACTGAGAAACACCAGCAAGAACAATAAGAACACAAAGAAAAAAAAGCAGAATTAAAGATTAAAGTATATATTAGAAGAATTGATGTATCTTCTGAAGAATCCAATTACTGACACAGAATAAAGCTATAGTTAATTCCAGTGGATGTAGGTGACAAAGACAACCAAAAAACAAGTCAAAATTAATCAAACAAGAAGATGAGTTGTCTTCTAATGTAGAAAAATAAACAAATGAAACAGAAAAACATATTAAAAGATATAAAGAGGGGCACCTGGGTGGCTCAGTGGGTTAAAGCCTCTGCCTTCAGCTCAGGTCATGATCCCAGGGTCCTGGGATCGAGCCCCGCATAGGGCTCTCTGCTCAGCAGGGAGCCTGCTTCCCTTCCTCTCTCTCTGCCTGCCTCTCTGCTTACTTGTGATCTCTGTCTGTCAAATAATATTAAAAAAAAAAAAAAGATATAAAGAGATAAACTTACCCTGAAGTAAAGAATAGGATCTTCATATTAAAAGAACATATGTCCCAGCAGGCATTTTTGTAGAAATTGAAGAAACTCTTTCTAAAATTTATGTGGAAATGCAAAGGGTCAAAACAACTTTGAAAAGGAAGGAGTATTAATGATGCATGATTTCAAGATTTGTTCTAAAGCTATAGTAATCAAGATAGTGTAGTATTAAAAGCAAGTTAGAAAAACAGATCAACAAAAAAGAATAGAATACAAAAATAGATCCATGTGTATGTGTATAACTGATTTTCAACAAAAGTATAAAGGCAATTCAGTGAATAAAGGTCCTGGAACAGTTAAAAAAAAAAATGTTCTAGAAAACCTGAACAATCCTACTGAAACATCACCTCAATAAATTCATGATTTTTAAGAGTGAAGTAATATAAAGTCAGGTTAAAAAAATATAACTACTAGAAGAAAAAAAAATCAGGGTGGCTTCAAATTTTCTTAGAACAACATTCAGTACCAGAAGATAATATTCAGAGTGTAGTGTATGTCATCTTGTAGAATGAACAAATATTTCATCTACACCAAATTACCATTTTAAATAAGGAATAAAGACCAGGTATATGTTCTGAACATGAATAAACTTAGGAAATAGAGAACAGGTATCCAGAACTGTTGAGATTATGCTGTTTTACAGTAGAAAATTTACATGTTGGAGACACTGACAGTAAAAAATAATGATTTAATTGATAACAAACAAAATAGTACACATGAAGCAATTCATAGAGTGAAAGTCGGAAGAGAGTCAAATGCTAAAATCAGTTTCCGTAGCAGAGAGTCAATAGGTACTGCATAACATTGAAATTATTGATGAAAAAATATTTCAAACTGGTAATTGTTTTCATAATATTTTCATGTTAGAGGAAAGCTTTAGGGACATAATGACTTTCATAAGGCAATATTTAACAGTTCTGCAATTTCCTTAGTGTCCTTTTATTTTACTTTTCTTTTTTACTTGGGTGAAATTGAAATAAATTTTAATTTAATATGTTGTCTATGTGTATGTACAGAAAAATGATGTTTGGAATTTATAGCAATTTATAATTAGTGATGTAATGTGGGATGGTTTTCTTTGTGCTTTTTCATGTTATAAATGCTTTGTAATAAGCAACACTATTTTTAAAGCAAAAAAAGTGATGTTCTTAACAAAAGGAGAAAAGAAACTTCAAGGGATTATGTGCACTGTAGGTTTAGTGTATGAAATTTGGTATCTGAAAGTTTAGATTTACTTTACATCATTTTTATGATCTGAAAAGGCAAATGCAGTTCATTTAATACATTTTTGGAGCTTCTACTATATCTCAAGTGCTGTATTAAGTAAATGGGATATAAAAAATGAATTTTATATATTTTTTCTCTGACACAGTATCTAAACTACTGTAGAAGACAAATACATATTATGATACAATAACAATCCATTTTCTTATTTATTCACTTAGCAAATATCCATTCAGTGTCTATTATATGGGAAGTAAATGCATGTACACAGGTTTTTGAGCATCAGATTGGAGAGGCCACTAACAAACATGGGTGAGGGGTTAGGGAAATGTGGGATACATATGACCCTGCAGTGAAAGACACATCCTGATCTGTTTCAAAGCTCTTGTGGTCATATTCAAG
This sequence comes from Lutra lutra, assembly GCF_902655055.1. Lineage (NCBI taxonomy): Eukaryota > Metazoa > Chordata > Mammalia > Carnivora > Mustelidae > Lutra > Lutra lutra. The sequence continues at coordinate 102,001,091 of NC_062280.1, forward strand.
AGTAAAGCAAAGTAAGTAGAGTTTTCAGGGTGAGGGAGATTGATATTGGTTAGTCCATTGAAAGAACAGGTGAAGGAAAGCAAATAGCCAACTAGTTTTATTCTATTAGTAAGTAATTCTGAAATAGAAAATGCACATAAATTATTCTTATATTTTATAATTCCAGAACAAAGTCATGATCACTTCATTACTTGGCAGTTAAGAATAGGTGTGTCAAAATCAAACTGCCTTTCCCAAGGGAAGAGAAGTAAAGAACAGGTGGGTCAAAGTTTCAAAGTACGGAGCTAAACATAAGCTAGGGAAAAATTCACATGGGTGGAAGCTGTAATTTTACATGGAGGGTAGACTTCTTAGCAAGCAGGTATTGTCCTAAGATGCAAGAAATATTTTAATATAGTAGCAAGTGGAAACTTCTCAAATGCCATACATGTCATTTTACCTTGGGAAATATCCATGTCTGTCCTCTATGATGTTGTAGGTAGTAAAAATATTGTGAATGTCAACATCATTAATAATAATTTTCAAGTTATTGGAAGACAGGAACAATTACTCAATTCAGCTTTGCCAAGATAGAAAATTTGAAAAATAATGAGAGACACAAAATCAATAGAAAAAGATACCCCAGCAGATACTATTGCAACCAACAAAATGATATTCAGTTAGTTTTAAAATTTTAGGTGATGATAGAATCAGATAAATGTCATAAAATGGTCAGCTTCTATTAACTGTCAGAGCAGGGAAGGGTGGTACAAAGAACTGAAATAAAAAATTTTACAGCAGTTCTAAATGTGCACTTTGTATTTACCCACCTAAGATTCATGATAAAGCTCTATAAAAGGGAAAATGGTCAGCATAATTTGCAGTATTACACAGTGGCATTTACTCAGACTTTTTTCAAATAAGTTAATGAACCAAAAACATACTGATATTCTGTTAAAAGCTGGCTTTTCATTTGAAATTTGCTTATTATTATGGAGTATTGATAGTGATAGAAAAAAGAATGTATTTCAAGTGTATGTTATGTATTAGAATCTAATTTATTTATCTTATGTCTTACCTCATTCCATATTGAATTTCAGACAACAAACAAAACTAATGTGTAGTAGTAATGGGTTAGAATGAAACAGGAATAATTAAATTGTACTGGTGAACAACAAATAATATAAATTAATCATGATAATTGATGATGATAGTTATTTTTTATAGGCTTCCTGTCCTAGACAACATGTTAGTTGCATATGTGTACATTATTTCATTTAATTTTTACAACAGCAGCATGTCTCTTGTGAGCATTGTCTTCATTTTGCAGATGAGTTGAGTGAGGCCTAGTGAAGATGAGAATCATGCTCCAAATTGAACAGTTTGGGAAAGACTAATACGAAATCAAACTGGGAATTTTTCCCCTCATTACTCAATATTCAATTTCAGAAGAATATAGATATTTAATTATTAAAATGAATATAATATTATTATGATAGCTAATTTGAAATTTAAACTCAATTTCTAACCTACTATAGAATATAAATAATATCAAAATACTAATTGTAAAATAATAATTTCAGAAAAAAGGAAAACATAAAAAAAGAATTCAGAAAATTAAAAAAATATCTTACTGGCAACAGTAAATTTTAATATGTACTTGGCATTTTCTAGATCTTGATAAAAATTTAACAATTGCCTGAAATTTTGTACCAATATATAGTTATTTTTTAAGTATAAAATATGGGCCATTTTTGAAGGAAAAAAGTTTATCATAAAATAGACTCAAATTCTATTATTCTCAATTCAAATGAGTAACTGGTTATTTTGAGCACATTATCCTTTTAGTTTAGTCAATGAAAAATACAATATCTTGCAAAAATCATATATATATACATAAAATTATCAAATGAAAGTAGCTTTGTTTCTTTACAGTTTCCACAGACCCCTTTAATCAAATGCATACTTAATTCTAAGTTTTTATGAAGGTAAACTCCATATTGAAATAATTAATGGTAATTGAATGAATAGAAAACAGTATTTTTCTTCTAGGCCTTTTTTGCTAATGGTTAATTTTATTTGCTTCATAAGATAGTGTGGGTATTTTAATCTGTTGATATAAGCCAATAAATTACATGTTTATAAACAGGTGTTCCTATATTGGGTCTAAATAACAAAATTCTACACACACACACACACACACACACACACTCACGTATTTATATGTATATATAAATATGTATATGCAAATGTATATACATTTAATTTTTTGTTCAAATAGTTTAAAAATATTAATTCTGTTTCAAGTTTGTTCATACCTTTAATTTTTTGACTTGCTCTTTCTGGAACCTTGGCAATTCAAGGCCTGCACACTGGGGGAAATGTATAATCCCTTTTTGGTGCATTGATTAATTGATGTGGTTTCTTGTTGAGCTAATCTATAAATGTGGCAAGTTGAGAATAATACTGAAATAAGAATGCATGGATAGGACTCCTGGTTCTATCATTTACATATGTCTTAAAACAAGTTATTAATCTTTGTGACATAATTTTCTCCTCTTATATCAGGACTAATGCATAGGCTAAATGAGCTATTATTTATAAAATATGACATTGGTACAAAATTACATTTTGGTGAGATTTTAATTGAAGCAATATTTGTAGTTGATTTAAATAATAGTGGCAATAAGATTAGATCAGGACATATCCAGAAGTCAGACCAAAGCAGGTTCTGGGGATGGAGTAGAGGTTGGGGAGAGGAGAGGGTGTCTGAGGATTATGTCAGTCTCTTATTATTTCCTTTGATTTAAAAGGGAAGACATTGACTTCAGCAAAGGTAACTTAGAGTAGGCAGGACCAGACAGGGAATAGGAATTCAGACAGGTAGAAACCAGAGAACAGGAGGTCAGTGACACTAATGAGCAGGAAATAGTGCAGTTGACCCAAAGTCTCAGAGAACATTTTACTCTGAATTCTGTTTTATATACTCTTCTTGTCATGAGTTCTCTTTCACACACAGGTATTCAGTATAACCAGAAGGATGTCAGGACTGAAAGTCAACTGCTAAAATTGCAGGCAGACAAATGGGTCACTAACAGATTCTTCAAACACTGCTGAGAGGATAAAATATTCTAGCAATGAATGGAAAGTACAGAAAAGAAAATTAAATATTTGGGGTTTGCTGACTTACAACAAAAAGTGCACAATCAAACCATTTGTAAAACAAAGAGAACTGAAGAATTGGCACATTTGCAAATACTCTAATTTAGAAAAACAAAAATAAAGCAAATGAGCAAGACAGGTTGCAATGCATACCATAATTCAGGCCCCTTTGAAATCTATTGAATGTATAGTTAAATTCTCTTTAAAGATTGTCTTTTCCAGAATCAAATCAAATTATGTTTAATATTCAAACCATGAATGCTTAAGAGAAGCCACTTAATAAAGGTCTGAGTAACAAAGATTTCCATACATTTCCTTTCTCAGATTGACTTTTCTACAACCAATCATTGAGGAACCAATTCTGATGACTTATTTCTCATTAGGATTGCCAATATCAAGTCTTCAATCCTTAAATTAATAAAGTTATCGGTTGTTGTTGACCATATTTCTATCTCTCTTCATGCCTTCTCATATCCAATATATTGAGACACCTGAATTAGCTTCCTCTGTTAACATATTGTTTGGTCCCGTAGTAATAAGCTATCAGCCTCACTGAATTATGTGTTACAAAATCTGTTTTTATACTGTAAGGCTTTATATAAACAGGGGAGCCACTACCTATGAACAGCTTAGATCTCCATAGGCTGTAAGTCCATTTATTTGAGATCTATGAGTCTCAATGTATTATTGATCACTAATGCCTTTTCATGGCAGCAAGCCAAGAAGGTGTACATTGTTCCCACCTAGGACAGTTTACAAGCTACCATGAGGTAAATTCTACAGCTATCTGTTTTAGTTCAATGATCTGCCTGAATATTTGTGAATTTAATTGTTTTTGCTTTAGAATATATTTCATTATGTGATAGGGAAAGTCAGTGATTCTGTTTTTATTTTTCATCTATAAATTTGTTTATTTTTTCTTTCTTTTTTTCTTTTTTTTTAATTTCTTTTCAGCGTAACAGTATTCATTGTTTTTGCACCACACCCAGTGCTCCATGCAATCCGTGCCCTCTCTAATCACCACCTGGTTCCCCCAACCTCTCACCTCCCACCCCTTCAAAACCCTCAGATTGTTTTTCAGAGTTCATAGTCTCTCGTGGTTCACCTCCCCTTCCAATTCCCCTCAACTCCCTTCTCCTCTCTAACTCCCCTTGTCCTCCATGCTATTTGTTATGCTCCACAAATAAGTGAAACCATATGATAATTGACTCTCTCTACTTGACCTATTTCACTCAGCATAATCTCTTCCAGTCCCGTCCATGTTGCTACAAAAGTTGGGTATTCATCCTTTCTGATGGAGGCATAATACTCCATAGTGTATATGGACCACATCTTCCTTATCCATTCGTCCGTTGAAGGGCATCTTGGTTCTTTCCACAGTTTGGCAACCGTGGCCATTGCTGCTATAAATATTGGGGTACAGATGGCCCTTCTTTTCAGTACATCTGTATCTTTGGGGTAAATACCCAGTAGTGCAATTGAAGGGTCATAGGGAAGCTCTATTTTTAATTTCTTGAGGAATCTCCACACTGTTTTCCAAAGTGGCTGCACCAACTTGCATTCCCACCAACAGTGTAAGAGGGTTCCCCTTTCTCCACATCCCCTCTAACACATGTTGTTTCCTGTCTTGCTAATTTTGGCCATTCTAAGTGGTGTAAGGTGGTATCTCAAGGTGGTTTTAATTTGAATCTCCCTGATAGCTAGTGATGATGAACATTTTTTCATGTGTCTGATAGCCATTTGTATGTCTTCATTGGAGAAGTGTCTGTTCATATCTTCTGCCCATTTTTTTATATGATTGTCTGTTTTGTGTGTATTGAGTTTGAGAAGTTCTTTATAGAAAGGTTTTTAATTTTAATAAAACTCATTTAATTAATTTTTCTTTAAGTCTATCATTTTTATGTCTTATGCCTTAGAATTAGTTGTCTATCTCAAGGTCATGAGGATATTTCCTTAATTTTTAGTGTTTTACCTTCCCTTTTTATAACAAATTGATTCTGTAGTATGATGTTACAAAACCTTTTATTAAAAGATAGTTAATTTCCAACAAAATTTCAAGAAACATATGATATAAATCAAGTTGCTTATATGTGTAGATATTCTTCTGGACTCTAGTCAGTCTTATGGATCTATTTGTCTCTTCTTATGCCAACACAATCAGTTTTATTACTATAGTTTTCAAATAAGTCCTGAAATATGGTTGTATTATTACTCTAAATTTTTATTCCTCTTTAAGATTGTTTTGGCCTTTTTAATTCCTTTCCATTTCTAATAATATTTAGAATCTGTCTTGTCAATTTCCACCAAAAAAATTGAAAAGTTTACAGAAAATTTCCATCCTAACAATATTGAGTCTTCCACACCCTTATTTTCCCATGTAAGTCTTTAATTTCCTTTGGGAACATTTTTATTAAATCTATGGCTAGGTGTTTGATTTTTTCTTTTATATTGTAAGTGGAATGGCTTTAAACTTTCATTTCCCAGTGGTTCCTTGTGTCTTCACAGTAATACAATAAATTTGAGAGTTTTGTATTCCATATGCTACAAATTAGCAAAATTTTCCTATTTGTGCTACTGATTCCTTTGCATGTTATTTTGGATTTCATCTATGAATATACAGTTGGATGGATGGATGGATGGATAGATAGATAGATAGATAGATGATAGATAGATACGAAAGGGAAGTATAGAACATTAGAAACATCATGGGCTATACAGCAAAGAATCTGCATTCTCATCCCCATGACTTTCAATGATTTATCTCAGCTGACTTCAGTTCATCATCTGTGAAATAAAGAGGTGGGCCCTCATGATGTCTAAGATTCTCTCTAGTTGTATGATTATGTGAAGCATCTGCTTTCTCTTTTGTAGGTTGATAATTTAAATTTTATTGCTAACAAGACATATTCCTTTGAGGTGTAATTTCACTTTATTATTATCCTTTATACAAAGAGGAGGTTTATTTTTCACAGTAAATGCTTCCTTTATATGCAATCCAGTCTTTCAAAAGCATAGAGGAACTGGGGGCGGGGGAATCACTGTAATATTTTAAAACAAATATTTAAATATTCACATTGTCTCTGTCTCCATATTACTTACTCTTTTGGCTCTGGTACACAAGGTATAATTTAATCAGTTGTCAGAAAAATTATACGATGCCCTAGTTACACAGAATCACATTCCTTTGCGCATAATGCCATGTGAGAAGTCATGACCACTGAAGCATGGTAAAAGGCCAAATTGCCCCATCTTTATTCATCCAAAGCTTTTAAATTTGAGCTACTTTTTCCAGTGCAAGAATTCCTGGAAATGAAGCAATTCCAGAGACCTCATAGAACCATAATTCTGAAGAGTGCCTTTGCAGTAATTAATATTATTTTGACAGAAATGGAAACAAAGGCACGAGATATACTGAAATTCATCCTGTTAGGGTGAGAGCTTGATCCAAGACTTGGTTTTGCCAACCACTAACCCACCTGGTCCTAAAAACTGGTTAATCCTCAGTAGCCTCCAATATATATTATACCACTTGTTGCTGTTATTTTATTTATGAAGCATTGTTGAAATTAAAAAAAAAAATCTATGGTAGGATACCAATCAATAAATGCAGAAATAGTGGAGTTGGAAGGTCAACATTTTACAACTATTATGTTAACAAAGAATCATCAATGGATGTTAAAACTGGTAGGTGAGCATTTAATGAGAATAGAATGTTTATATAACATTAAAATATCTCCCTATCACACTATGAGCTAGTACAAAAGGGAAAAATAATAACTTTATAATAGAGAAACCTGGTAGGTAGCTCTTGAACCAAGTGATCAGAGTTAACTCCATAAATGTCACTTTCCTGACAAAAAGGTGTATAGCCTGTATTTGTCATGAGGGAACATAAGATAAATAAAAATTCTAGAGCTTTCTACAAAAATGACCTGTACTCTTCAAAAATAACAGTGTCTTAAAGGGCAAAGACTAGAGCTGTTCTATATCGTCAGAGACTACTTGGATATGACATTCAATGTAAATTTCAATTCCTGGATGATGTTGCATAGAGAAACATGCTGTGAAAGAGAAGTCTGGAGAAATTGGTGAATTTTGAATATGGACCATGTGTTGATAATTACCTTGTCTCAATGTTAAATTTTCTGATTTTGATCATTGTAGTTATATAAAAAAGCAAATTTTTCCTAGGAAATACATGTATGTGTGAGCACATGTGCACTTCATGTGTACAGACAGAGCATGATATGGTCAAAGTATTCACAATTGATGAATCATGGTAAATAGCTAGCTGTGCTCCTCTTGCAGATTCACTGTGAATTTAAAATTATTTTAAGATAAACAAAAATTAAAAAAAAATAAACAAAAATTGGGGTTCCTGGGTGACTTAGTTGTTAAACATCTGCTTTCGACCCAGGTTCTGATCCCAGGGTCCTGAGATGGAGCCCCACATCAGGCTCCCTGCTGGGTGGGAAGTCTGCTTCTCTTCCACTCCCCCTGCTTCTGTTCCCTCTCTCACTGTGTCTCTTTCTGTCAAATAAATAAATAAAATCTTTTTTAAAAGATGAACAAAAATTGATTAAAAACTCTCAATTGAGACATGCTCTTTGTGAACAGGAAATCTTTAAAAAATGTGTAAAGAGAAATTTGTTCAATTCTCCCACCCTGTCCCCCATCATTCTTTTTCTTCTAAGCTAATAAATGTAAACAGAAAATTTTCATCACTCCACACCTTACTACAACATGTCCATCCAAATTCCTACTTAACTGTTTATATGAATCCACACATATAAGATTTTTTACTTTGTTTTCACAAAAAATTTATTGTTTGCACATTCTTTTGTGACTTGGATCAATACATCAAGAATGTCTGCTCAGTTTCATACATATAGAATTAGTTCTTTTTTTTCCTAGTTTCGCCACTGTTTATCCAATCATTTCATTAGTAGTTCAAAATTTAGGTGCTAATCTTTTTCCACTACAAACAATGCTGCAATAAATTCCACTTTATACATATAGTGTTTATCCTATTATATTTATTATATTACTATGTAATTGTGTATTGTATGATTATATATCATTAAACACATTATAAATGTTTGTTAAATATGTATATGCCTGATAGTTCTTTAATTCAAATAATAGTCCCAAATGTGATATGACTTGGTGAAAATGCATATTTCTATAAATATTACTGTTTTACTTTCTAAAATTATTGTACAAGTTCATAAATTCTATCTAAAATATATGAGAGTTTGAATTATTGCACCCTTAAAAATAGTAGCTTTTCAGACTTTTTTATTTTTCCTATATACTTCTTTATAAAACTGGGATTTCATTTCCCCTTTTTGTGTGTTATCTTGATTTATACTTTTAAATACTCTTGTTTAAAAGTCATAGAATAATATATGCCTAATACAGAAAAAAAGCATAAAAAGTATATGCAATATAACAAATAATACCTCCATTTATAATTTTAGAGTATGTATTTTCAGTGCTTGTTAATATAATAATGTATTTCATTTAAAAGTCTTATGTGTCAGGGCTCCTGGATGGCTCAGTGGGTTGGACCTCTGCCTTCTGCTCGGGTCATGGTCTCAGGGTCCTGGAATTGAGCCCCACATCGGGCTCTCTGCTAGGCAGGGAGCCTGTTTCCTTCTTTCTCTCTGCCTGCCTCTCTGCCTGCTTGCGATTTCTCTCTCTGTCAAATAAATAAATAAAACCTAAAAAAAAAAAAGGTTTATGTGTCTACTATTCTGAAATCTACAAGTTATGCTAAAGAAATAAATTTAGGATGAAGCAGTACTTATATCTTTCTCTGCTTTTTCTTTTGTGTTTCTTATTTTCCATAATTCAACTTCCTTTCTCACTTAACCAACCCATCTTAGTTACATCACAGTGTTCTGCATTCATAATTTGTGGGTGCTTCCTGGCATCTAGGAAGCTAGTCTGACCTCGAATTCAATTCCAGCACTGATCCTCATACTTAGGATTTTACCATTTCAACCTCAGCTAAATTTCCACTGAGCCTCAGACTTCGATTTCTAGGAGTATAAGCAGAGAAGGGTTTCTTGTTGCTGTTTACTACTGTTTCTAATCAGATAAGACTTCATAAACTTGAAACAAAAGCTTTAGGGTTAGGTCCCACTCATATTACTTTTGAAAATACTTTGTCCCGTGGTTGAAAGTAACACACTGATTTGACATTTGAATGACCTACCCTCATTACCCAAAATGACTTTTGCTATGTTATGCCTTATACTTATAGCTACTATTATATAATCTGTTTATTAATTTATGAACACATTCGTATGGGTCATCTATTTAAAACTAAAGGGAACCATTGTTTTCTTAGGTTAAGTGTTATATAGTAAGGCTTCACAAGTTCTGTTTTTTTCAAAAAGGGTTTTTTTTTCTTCCTAATTTTTACGTTTACAATTTGTCACAGACCAATACACGCTGTTCACACTACATGTGATTTAGCTCAGAAGTTTAACCATCTTCTGAACAGATCTAGATGTGGTCTATAAAAAGAATATTCATTTGGATGTGCTACAATGTGCTTCTAAAAGCTCGCTCTCAATTTCCCTGTATTCTCATCGTTGACACTTAGCAATTTGTGGACCAGCACTGGGGCACCCACTACACTGGGAGTCAAAGACTGGAAGGATAATAAAGTATTTGCTAATGTTAAGCCCTTGACTTGTTCTCAAGCCCTATGCTTCCTACCCTGCCTCTTGTAATTATCTGCTATATATTTTCCTATTCTTAGATTTCTGCACACATAACTATAAACAATTATATTTAAAATGGAAAAATGATATGGTAATATAGAAAACCAGAGTAGAAACCAATAGCAGCACCCTAGCCCTGGAAATTCTACCCCAAACCAATCCCCCTTGACTGATGTACATGTGGTGTTGAGTATTCTCTGCCAAGATATGTGAATGAGACATGATTCCAAAAGCTGAAAATATTCAACAATTAATGCATATAATTTATTCGTCAGGACTATAGGGACCAGGGATAATTGAAAGGGATTCATGTCTGCCAGCTTTTACATCTACCTGTTAGAATTACATTTTTTAAATAGAAGCTGATTCTCTTGGAAGACACTCAAGGGGAAAATAGAGAATGCAGAAGCATTGTAGGACATTAGCCTTTCTCCACGATAGTTGTAAAATCTAGCTGTGTGAAATATTTGGCTTAAACCGTGATGTTCTCAGTGTAGTTATTAATTTTTTTTTACTTTCACTTCTTTATTTTAAAATCTCATATAAATGCTTACATAGTTTCCAGTTTATTGTAGATTGCTGTACATGGCTGGCTAGCTGAATATCTGTAGTAGACAACAAATTTATAGCAGATACTCATGGTTGCCTGTAGAAACATTCTCCCCAATCCCTTGTTATCAAAACCCTAATTGTGTTGAGATAGTCACCTGTTAGAGAAAGTAAATCAATCTGGAAATTCTTTGTTAATGCTTATTTTAGGAGAGGGCATTTGACCTATGAAATGGGAGAGAAAAAGAAAAAATGTTTGAGGGAAATATTTACTAACTTTTGAAAAGGAACATGTCAGAAAAAGCAAATTATTTGTAACTTAACATTGCCATGACTGCAAGTGAGGCCTACAAATAAAATAGCAATCTTTACCCATGAAAAAATCTAACATACTAAGCTTGACAGAAAAAGGTTCAAGGAAAAGCTGGATTCTTGATGACTCATTCTGCCGATGAACTAACCAATTCTAGAGCTGCTCTATCTCTGGACTCTGGCTAAGTGAATTAGTTTTCCATATTGCTTTGGTCATTTTTAGTTAGGTTGCAACTGAAATCATTTACACTCATCACTGTGTTAGGTGCCAGTGATAAGTATTTGAAGTAGATATGATTTGGCTGTTCTGTTTCTCAGTACCTTCAGAATTAGAAAGGATTCATACTTCTCATGTTAATTCTGAATTAAAGATTAGGATCTAGCTTTATTAGTAGTGAAGTAAGTTATATGAAAAGGGTTTATATTTTCAGAATATAAATTTGGCCATGTTCATTCTTTCCTAGGCCCATAGCTCAGTCATAAAACTTTATGAGATGCCTTTTTCACATTTCATTAAATAATGTGTTGCCCAAAAAGGGACCCAGGAACAGATTTAGGCTCTTGTTTCTGTTGAATGTTGACTCTGTGAAGTGACAGTGGTTTACATCCATACTTAGATGTCTTAGGACCTTAATGGACACAGAAATAATCACAGGTAAGTAACTGTTGTTGGAAGTCTTTTGGAAATGCCCAGTCTGCCACATTGAAGCTGCAGGTTGGTAGACGTTTACTTATAATAGCCTATGACACAAGAGCATAAGTTAAAATAAATAGAATTGGCCTAGTGAGCAATTAGCATTAATCAGATGTAACATACAGAAAAGGCATAATCCATTCCATGTGTTGGGGAATAAGTTGAGGATTCTAAATCTCTAAAACCATCAATGGAAAGATAAGTTTAAAAAACTTTAGTGGTTTTTAAAAATTATTTTATTTACTTATTTGAGAGAGAAAGAGAGAGAGAGCATAAGCAGAGGGAGCTGGGAAGGAAGCAAGAGAAGCAGGCTCCCCACTGAGCGGGGAGCCCAACACAGGGCTCAATCCCAGGACCCTTAGGATCATGACCTACACTGAAGGCAGCTGCTTTAATGGATTGAGTCACTCAGGTGCCCCAGTTTAGTGGTTTTTATGTGGTTTTTAGATAGAGATAAATGGTGGGTGCCCAAACCTGAGTGATTTTACTGGTAAATGTGTTGTGTTGGGCATTTGTGGTTACAGTATTTCAGATCACTGATTAGGAAGTTTGCCAGTAATTGCACAGTTTAAAACATCAGGTTGGTAAGAAAATTGACACCTTATTTTGCTTTTTAAAAAGAGCATAACTTTTTAAAAAATATGAAACACTACAGACATTAAAACAGATGTGGTGTGAAATAAAATTTTTGATGAGATTCCTCCCAGGTAATTAGAATCATGGAATATTGTCAGGTGATGCAGCTTCCCTGGTCTCAAAACACTTAGAAAAATCTGTTATTTCAGATAAGCTCCCTAAGCAAAATTATATCACAGCGTTTAATTAACAGAAAATATGCTTTGATACACATACAGTTTCAAACTGAGAGAGACGATTTGGAATGCACAATTATTGTGTATTTTTGGTAAATAAAGGTGGTAAACAATATTTGCTGGTATGTGAGCTCTAGTTTCTCCCCCATGAGCTTCTTTATAAATGATAACAAATTAAGTTCAGGCCAAACTCTCCTTACACATACACTTTTTAACAAAACAGGAAAAAACCAATCTCACAACCACTGTGTAAGTTCAGTGATTGCCAATCTCAATCTTTTTGGAGCTCTAAGATATCCCGCATGTAAGAATGACCCTAGACAATTACAGCGGTGTTCTAGGGACAATCCTAGAGTGACCAGTAGTCAAACAGAGGCAAGTAAGAGATTCTATAAATGGGTGGCTCAACATGGGGTGGTTTATAGATCAAACCAGATAGGCAATATTGAAGAGGATATAGGATTCACATGCTCTGTTCACTTAAAGTCAGAATGTCTAGAAACTCTCTTAGTTATCTGGGAATTCTAACAGTTTTAAGCTATTTATTAAGGTATATATTTTCTAATTAAGACTTTTCCCCCCTGATCTTTATTGCATTAATAAGAAAGGCTTCTGGTATTGATATGCATCTAAAAAGAAAAGATACCCTCCAACATGGTCTGGAAACTTCTTGGGACCATGACTGACAACTTTCTTCTGAAAAGAAATTAGCATTCCTGATAAAAATAAGTGAAGCTTTAAAATAACTTTATTGCTGGGCGCCTGGGTGGCTCAGTGGGTTAAGCCACTGCCTTCGGCTCAGGTCATGATCTCAGGGTCCTGGGATCGAGTCCCCCATCAGGCTCTCTGCTCAGCAGGGAGCCTGCTTCCCTCTCTCTCTCTCTGCCTGCCTCTCTGCCTACTTATGATCTCTGTCAAATAAATAAATAAAATCTTAAAAAAAAAAGAGTTGGTGTTTCTATATTAAAAAAAATAACTTTATTGCAAATAAGATTGTTTTGAAAGTAATGGAGTAACTGTTTATACTTCTACCTAGCTGATTGTCAGTCAAAGAATAGTAAGTTTCACCAGGTTTTCTTTTCTTCTTTTCTAACAGTGATTAATTTTCCTATAAAAATGTCCTGACACGGGGGAGCTGGGTGGCTCAGTGGGTTAAGCATCTGCCTTCAGCTCAAGTCATGATCTCAGGGTCCTGGGATCAAGCCCAACGTCGGGCTCCCTGCTCAGCAGGGAGCCTGCTTCTCCCTCTCTCTCTCTGCCTGGCTCTCTGCCTACTTGTGATCTCTGTCTGTCAAATAAATAAATAAAATCTTTTTAAAAAATGCTCTGACAAGGATGAATCTTTTTAGTAGTGTACTATGGGTCTTTTTTCTTTCCAAAGAATATTGTAATAAAAATCTAACACATAAATATATTCCCTAAGAAATTTTCTTTGCCAGAAATAATGATGGCTGGAGCACTATTATATTATATTATATTAATTATATTATGCTATGCTATACTATACTATTGTATATTAGCTGTCCCTAGAGAGTGGTCTTTTCATTAGAATACTGCTACTGGGTTATATGTTACTGATTACAACAATTGATTGTCCTGATCATGTTGCTTAATCTAGTTAGTAAGTAGATACTATTTTGATATCTGTGTTAAAACAGTTAAATATAAATGATATAGACTTCTGATTCCAGAAAAATAGAACAGTCATAACTTTTCTCTGTATCTCCAGATAAACACAACTAGAAACCAACATAAGAAGTCTCTAAGAGGTGGAGAGAAAACACCAGACTAATCAGATATCCCAGAATGGAAAGAATGATGGTGGTGAGTTTCCTTCTTCTCTTTACCTAATATTACCCAGAAATGGTGCTGGAGGAGCCAGCAACCTAGAAACACCAATAGGCACTAACCAAAAAATTTGCTAACACAGTCCTCTCTCTAGCCAAAGGACTAAGAAAGGTATAGCTTATAAGGACACAAAACATTCACAAAATATTGGCTCCAACCCAACAAACACCACACACACACACACACACACACACGCGCGCGCGCACACACACACACACATACACGCACACACACCAGTGGTCTCACTGCTACCTCACCAGCAAAGACTGGTTGGAGAACCCAACTTTCTCCTCTCACCAAACTGTAGCAAAGCAGATAGTATATCAGTGAAGGATGAGTAGGGAGCATGAACTTTCATTCCTGCTGAGCAATAATGAAGCCCTATCCTGTGATGTCAGCAGAGACCAAGTGGGGAATCTGAATTTCCATTCCCATCAAGCAATAAGGATTTCCTCTGTCTTTTCCTGGAGGAATGTGGGAGGAGAACTAGTTGAGACTGAGGATATTCATCACCACCCAGAAGTGATAAGGACATCTACCACTCCCCTGTTAGTAAATCAACATGAGAAACAAATAACATAGTACTCTTCTACCCTCCTAGCTGGTTGGAAACCAAATTCCCACATCAATCCAACAGTAAAAAGGAATCCAAGACCTTGGTGACAATGGGAATCAAACAGGGAACCCAGACTTCTATCCCTAACTGGCAATAATAGGAGTATGAAGGCATATTCCCTTGCTCTGTCAGAATGATGCCAGAGAAAGCCACTATTTCAGAAAGTTTACATAAGATCCAGAGTCTCATAATACATAAAATGTTCAGGTTTCAAATGAAAATTATTTGTCACTTTAAGAATGAGGAAGATTTCAAAATGAGTATAAAGAATAATCAAAATATGCCAACATTAAGATGACATTATCTGATAAAGAATTTATAGGAGCCATCATAAGAAAAACACCATAGATATATCAAAATGGAACTCTTTAAAAATGTTCAGGTAAGCCAAAGAAAGGAACCATTGCCATGCTGTTTCTGTGGTTGAAATTACAGAGCATACTGAAGTCAGCAGTATTCTTAGATGGTGATCTGATTTGTAAGGAATCATCATTTAGACATCTTAACTCACTAATGCTACTACACTTTAATTTCCAACAAAGACAATGTAGTACATCTTTATATGGTTATACTTGGGTTAGTGAATAGGAGCTACAGGCATAGTTAACCTGGGAACTACAAAACTACTCAGGAACTACAATTCCTGAGTAACAGGGCTTTCTGAGGTTTTCACAAAGCAACTAAAGGAAAGTTATCAGAAGAGGAATATAGAGGATATATGCACATTTCTTATGTGAGAAATGCAAGAGTTGCTTAATGCCTTTGTTCCTGGATTTTTTCTTCTACAATTTGGGGGATATTTTGAGAATGAAATGAGTTAATCACAATCATATCAACCATGATGACAATGATGACAATAATGATGTTTTATTATCTAATTTGCCTTTGTATAGCATTTTAAAGTGTTAGAAAATATACACTCTTTATTTCCTTTCCCCATTTTGGAATAGCAACATATTAGGAAAGTAGGACATTCATAGGATGAAAGGAAATGACTGAGAAGAGTTAAAAGAGCTTAGTTTCAAATCTACCATCCATGGTTTCATTCTGTCCTTTTATCTGCTCATGTTCCCACTCCTATCATCAATCCATTCATTCATAAACACCTTTTTTTTTCTTTGAACTTTCAGTGATTACATTTTTAAATTAAATTTATTTATTTATTTTTTTACTAAACATATAATGTATTTTTATCCCCAGGGGTACAGGTATGTGAATCACCAGGTTTACACACTTCACAGCACTCACCATAGCACATTCCCTCCCCAACGTCCATAACCCCACCCCCCTGTCCCAACCCCCCTCCCCCAGCAACCATCAGTTTGTTTTGTGAGATTACGAGTCACTTATGGTTTGTCTCCCTCCCAATCCTATCTTGTTTCATTTATTCTTCTACTACCCCCTTAACCCCCCATGTTGCATCTCTACTTCCTCATATCAGGGAGATCATTTGATAGTTGTCTTTCTCCAATTGACTTACTTCGCTAAGCATGATACCCTCTAGTTCCATCCACGTCGTCGCAAATGGCAAGATTTCATTTCTTTTGATCGCTGCATTGTATTCCATTGTGTATATATACCACTTCTTCTTTATCCATTCATCTGTTGATGGACATCTAGGTTCTTTCCATAGTTTGGCTATTGTAGACATTGCTGCTATAAACATTCGGGTGCACATGCCCCTTCAGATCACTACGTTTGTATCTTTAGGGTGAATACCCAGCAGTGCAATTGCTGGGTCATAGGGTAGTTCTATTTTCAACATTTTGAAGAACCTCCATGCTTTTTTCCAGAGTGGTTGCACCAACTTGCATTCCCACCAACAGTGTAGGAGGGTTCCCCTTTCTCCACATCCTCGCCAGCATCTGTCATTTCCTGACTTGTTAATTTTAGCCATTCTGACTGGTGTGAGGTGATATGTCATTGCGGTTTTGATTTGTATTTTCCTGATGCCAAGTGATATGGAGCACTTTTTCATGTGTCTGTTGGCCATCTGGATGTCTTCTTTGCAGAAATGTCTGTTCATGTCCTCTGCCCATTTCTTGATTGGATTATTTGTTCTTTGGGTGTTGAGTTTGCTAAGTTCTTTATAGATTTTGGACACTAGCCCTTTATCTGATATGTCATTTGCAAATATCTTCTCCCATTCTGTCAGTTGTCTTTTGGTTTTTTTAACTGTTTCCTTTGCTGTGCAAAAGCTTTTGATCTTGATGAAATCCCAATAGTTCATTTTTGCCCTTGCTTCCCTTGCTTTTGGCGATGTTCCTAGGAAGATGTTGCTGTGGCTGAGGATGAAGAGGTTGCTGCCTGTGTTCTCCTCAAGGATTTTGATGGATTCCTTTCTCACATTGAGGTCCTTCATCCATTTTGAGTCTATTTTCATGTGTGGTGTAAGGAAATGGTCCAATTTCATTTTTCTGCATGTGGCTGTGCAATTTTCCCAACACCATTTATTGAAGAGGCTGTCTTTTTTCCATTGGACATTCTTCCTGCTTTGTCGAAGATTAGTTGACCATAGATTTGAGGGCCTATTTCTGGGCTCTCTATTCTGTTCCATTGATCTATGTGTCTGTTTCTGTGCCAGTACCATGCTGTCTTGATGATGACAGCTTTGTAATAGAGCTTGAAGTCCGGAATTGTGATGCCACTAACTTTGGCTTTCTCTTTCAATATTCCTTTGGCTATTCGAGGTCTTTTCTGGTTCCATATAAATTTTAGGATTATTTGTTCCATTTCTTTGAAAAAAATGGATGGTATTTTGATAGGGATTCCATTAAATGTGTAGATTGCTTTAGGTAGCATAGACATTTTCACAATATTTGTTCTTCCAATCCAGGAGCATGGAACATTTTTCCATTTCTTTGTATCTTCCTCAATTTCTTTCATGAGTACTTTATAGTTTTCTGAGTATAGATTCTTAGTCTCTTTGGTTAGGTTTATTCCTAGGTATCTTATAGTTTTGGGTGCAATTGTAAATGCGATTGACTCCTTAATTTCTCTTTCTTCTGTCTTGTTGTTGGTGTAGAGAAATGCAACTGATTTCTGTGCATTGATTTTATATCCTGACACTTTACTGAATTCCTGTACAAGTTCTAGCAGTTTTGGAGTGGAGTCTTTTGGGTTTTCCACATATAGTATCATATCATCTGCTAAGAGTGAGAGTTTGACTTCTTCTTTGCCGATTTGGATGCCTTTAATTTCCTTTTGTTGTCTGATTGCTGAGACTAGGACTTCTAGTACTATGTTGAATAGCAGTGGTGATAATGGACATCCCTGCCGTGTTCCTGACCTTAGCGGAAAAGCTTTCAGTTTTTCTCCATTGAGAATGATATTTGCGGTGGGTTTTTCATAGATGGCTTTGATAATATTGAGGTATGTGCCCTCTATCCCTACACTTTGAAGAGTTTTGATCAGGAAGGGATGCTGTACTTTGTCAAATGCTTTTTCAGCATCTATGGAGAGTATCATATGGTTCTCGTTCTTTCTTTTATTAAAGTCTTACACAGCTTTTTAGGGACCATTTCTGAATGCCATATTTATGATGAGATTAACACTAGAAATCCTGTGTACCTCATAGGATGTTTTAATGATAAATGAAAGGTAGCATAATAAAGTGGGTAAAAAACTCTTGCTTGACTGATGGTTGAATAGAAATACTGAGATGTGATAAAGTAAATATAATAAAAATTTTACTGTACAATTAGTTGGTGGTTTATGGCTATACACTATACAATGGCTGTTTGCATGACTTAACTCTAAACTTACCTATAGTTCACAACTCATGGTAAAGTTGCTTTTATCCAAGACAAAAAAAAAGTAGAGTAAAAGAACAAATTAGTCTGTTGGGAATAAGAGATTATGATAGGCTGGCTGAACAAGTTTTTCTCTTTTTACTTGAATCAAAGAACAGATTTGTCATATTTCCCTGATGAAATTAATCCTAAAGTTTCCACTTTTTACTTACTGGAATATTAATGGAGTTGAATTATAGTAAGTCCCAGTTCTTTAAACTTATTAGTTTTTCCTTTTACTCTTATTATTATTTCATGCCTTCAGATATTTAGGGATAAGATGAAGGGAAAAAAAGAGTTTGTGTGAATATTAAGTAGATACATCAAAATGGAATTATTAATAATAATTATAACTTTGAAAGATGTCACTATCGGAAGAAGTTGGGTAAAGTGTGCATAGGATCTCTCCGTATTTTTTCTCAAAACAGCATGTGAATCTACACTTACCTCAAAATAAATAATAAAATTTAAAAAATTTAAACCCCATAACACACACCAAATATGAAGCGTCTAATTTGGTATATACCCAGATAAATTGTAACTGACTTTCATCTAAAAACACACTTATTTTACTCATGAATAGTGATAGTTTCATCTTCTTCCTTTAGGTTTATTTGGAACATTGCCTTTTTACTCAATTATATTGAATAATTATTAATTTGTCAATTACATTTATCTTTTGTTTTATTTGAAACCCTGAAACAATTTAATTTGATGTTTACCCTTCTAGGTGCTTCTTAATATCAGAAATGAATAGGATTCCTCACTAGCTCATTTTCTGTGGGATGGAGTAGGATGTATCCCTTTACATATGAGATAAGCTGGCCTTTTTTTTTTTTTTTTAGATTTTATTTATTTGAGAGAGAGAAAGAGAGAGAGCATGACTGGGGGGAGGGGCAGAGAGAGAGGGACAAGCATACTCCCCACTGAGCATGGAGCCCAGTGAGGATGGATCCCAGGACCCCGAGATCGTTACCTGAGACAAAGTCAGATGCTTAACAACTGAGCCACCCAGGTTCCTCAAGAAAAGCTGATCTTAACCAGTCTTATTTAGTCTTCTTTTTAAGACTTTCTTTCTTTTTTTTTTAAAGAGCAGTTTTAGGTTTATTACAAAATTGAGAGGAAGGTACAGAGATTTCCCATACGTCACTAACTAGCCTGACACATTCAGAACCTCCCCTATTATCACCATTAACATTGCTCACCAAAGTAGCACATTTTTTTTTGCCAAGGATTAATTAACCTACATTGACACATCATAGTCACCCAAAGTCTAGAGTTTACCTTAGAGTTCACTGTTAATGTTGTATACTCTATTGGTTTTGACAAATATATAATGATATATCCAGTATTGTATTATCATACAGAATATTTTTACTGCCCTGAAAATTCTCTGTGCTGTACCTATTCAACTGTACTCTATCCCTGTCAACTACTGACTTTGTAGTCTATAAGTTTTGCCTTTTCCAGAATGTTATATTGTTGGAAATATACAGTATGTTTCTTTTAGTAATGTGCATCTTATGTTCCTCCATTTCTCTTCATAGCTTAAGTTGCTTACTTCTTTTTAGTACTAAATATAATATTCCATTATCTAGATGTACCACAGTTTATCTGTTTATCTACTGAAGGGAATCTTGGTTGCTTCCAAGTTCAGACACGTATGAATAAAGCTGTTGTAAACATCCTCGTGCAGATTTTTATGTGAACATAAGTTTTCAGCTCTCTATTAATGTCAAGGATTGTGACTACTGGTTTGTATGTTAAGAGTATTTTCAATTTCATAAGGAACTGTCAATTTTTTTTTTCAAATTGGCTGTACCATTTTGCATTCCCATAAGAAATGTATGAGAGTTCCTATTGCTCCATATTCTTGTTAGTATTTGGTGGTATCAGTGTTCTGCATTTTGGCCATTCTAATAGGTGTATAGTGGTATTATTT
The DNA here is from genome assembly GCF_902655055.1 of Lutra lutra. NCBI lineage: Eukaryota > Metazoa > Chordata > Mammalia > Carnivora > Mustelidae > Lutra > Lutra lutra. The sequence goes on from NC_062280.1 coordinate 102,021,530, forward strand.
CATTGTTCTTTTACTTTACATTTCCATGATGACATACAATATGGAACATCTTTTCATATACTTATTTGCCATCCATATAGCATCTTTGGTAAGTTGTCTGTTAAATTCACTAGTCCCATTTTTAATCCGGTTTCTTTTCTTACTGACTTTAAGTGTTCTTTGAATGTTTTATATAATAGCCCTTTATCAGATATGCCTTTGGAAATATTTTTTCCCAGTCTGGGACTTGTATTCTGTGGACATTTTCTTACATAGTGCAGAAGGCAGAAGTTTTTAATTTTAATGAAGTACAGCTTATCAATTATTTCTTTCATGGATTATGTCTTTCGTGTTATATTGAAAGAAGCATTCCCATAGCCATGTTCATATAGGTTTTCTTTTATGTTGTCTTCTAAGTTTTTCATTCTACATTTAAACCTATGATTTAATTTGAATTAATTTTTGTGAAGAGTACTCTGTATTTAGATTATTATTTATTTATTTCTGCATGTCAATATCCAGTTGTTCTAGCACCATTTCTCAAAGAGGATATCTTTGCTCCATTGTACTGTCATTGTTCCTTTGTCAAAGATTAGTTGACTAAATTTATGGCAGTCTACTTCTGGGCTTTCCATTCTATTCCTTGATATGTTTCTCTGTTCTCTCACCTATATCACAATTACTGAGCTTAAAATAAGTCTTGAAGTTGCATAGTATCAGTCCTCCAAATTTATTCTTCTCCTTTAATATTATGTAGGCTATTCTGAGTATTTTGCCTCACCATATAAAAGTTAGAGTTAGTTTATCAATAACTACAAAATATCTAGCTGGAATTTGGATTGGAGTTGCATTAAAACCATATGCCAAGGGGGACCTGGGTGGCTCAGTGGGTTAAGCCGCTGCCTTCGGCTCAGGTCATGATCCCAGATCGGGCTCTGTGCTCAGCAGGGAGCCTGCTTCCTCCCCTCTCTCTGCCTGCCTCTCTGCTTACTTGTGATTTCTCTCTGTCAAATAAATAAAATCTTTAAAAAAAAAACAAAAAAAAAACCATATGCCAATATGACATTTGACACTATTGAGTCTTCCTATCCATGAAGATGAAATATCTCTGCAATTATTTATTTTCTTTGCTTTTGTTCATCAGTTTTATTGTGTAATGCATATAGATCCTTTACCTTTTTTTCTTTTTTTTTAGATTTATACCTCAGAATTTCATTTGAGAGTGCTAATAACATGAATCGTATTTTTTTTTCAATTCCAGTTGTTCATTATGATATATAGGATAACACTGACTTTTAATATTAACCTTATACTTTGCAGCCTTGGTATGATCAATTATTAGTTTTAGGAGATTTTTGCCCATTCTTTTGGATTTTCTACAAAGATGATCACGACATTTTAAAATAAAAGTTTTATTTTTTCCTTCCCAATCTGTATTACTTTTTTCTCTTTTTCTTGAGTTAAGGCATTAACAAGGAATTTTGAGTATGATGTTGAAAAGGAGTAACTGGAGGGGACACCCTCACCTTGTATGTTATATTAATGGAAAAGCTTTTAGTTTCTCATTATTAAGTATGATGTTAACTGTGGATTTTTTATAGATATCCTTTATTGTGAGGAAGAAATTCTTGTGTATGCCTATACTGAGAGTTTTTATTGTGAATGGGTATTAGATTTTGCAAAATGCTTTTTCCTGCATCTATTGACATGATCACGTGGCTCTCCTTTCTTTAGCCTGTTGATTTGGTGGATTACATTAATTTATTTTCAAATGTTGAACCAGCCTTTGATACCTGAAATGAATTCTACTTGGTCATGGTGTATAATTCTTTTAATTTTTTAAATATATTTTTGAATTCAATTTGTTAGTATTTTGTTAATGTTTTTACATCTATGATTATGAAAGATACTAGTCTGTAGTTTTCTTGTGATGTTTTTGTCTGGTTTTGGTATTAGAATGATGCTAGTCATATAGAATGAGTAAGGAAGTATTTCTTATGCTTCTGTCATCCGAAAGAGATTGTAGAGATTTCTCCCTTAAAATTTTGATAGAATTCATCTGTGAACCGATCTGGGCCTGGTGGTTTTCTTTTTCTGTTTTGGAAGTTTATTAATGATAGATTTAATTTATCTAATACATATGGGCCTACTCATCTTATATATTTTCTCTTGTGTGAGTTTTTGCAGATTGTGTTTTTCAAGGAACTGGTCCATTTCATCTAGGTTATCAGATTTGTAGGGAATTGTTCATCATTTCCTTATTATCCCTTAATTTACATGGCATATGTTGTGATGTCCCCTCTTCCATTTCCGATATTAGTAATTTGTGTCTTCTCTCTTTTTTTTTTCTTAGTCTACCTAGATGCTTAATCAATTCTGTTGATCGTTTTGAAGAACAGCTATTGGTTTCATTGATTTTCTCTATTGTTTTTCTGTTTTCAGTTTTACTGATTTCTGCTCTAATTCGCATTATTTCTTTCCTTCTGCTTTCTTTGGATTTAATTTGCTTTTTTTTCTACCCTGAGTAGAAAGTTAGATTACTTATGTTAGCTCTTCTTTTCCAATATTTGCATTCAATACTATAAATTTCCCTCTCAATACTTCTTTTTGTTACTTCTCACATACTTATATGTTGTGTTTTATTTTTATTTAGTTCCAAAAATTTTAAACCTTTTCTTGATATTACTTCTTTGACCCATGTGTCATTTTGAGGTATGCTATTTAATCTTCACATTTTCCATTTACCTGTTATTGATTTCTAGTTTAATTCAGTTGTGGTATGAGAGCACACATTGTGTGATTTCCTCCCTTTTAGGTTTATTAAGGTGTGTTTTATGGCCCAGAATGTGATCCTTGTAAGCTTGTGAAAACTGTGGATCCTCTGTTGTTGGGTGATGTGTACTATAGGGATAGTTCTCCCAGAAGACGTTCCTTAATATGTATACATCAAATAACAGAGTGTAAAACTACATGAGGTAAAAACTGGTAGAACCACAAGGAGAAATAGACAAGTCCACTATCAGCTGGGGACTTTACTTCCCCTCTTTCAGAAATGGACAAATCCAGCAGGTAGAAAATCATTAAGAACATAGTTGAACTCAACAATACCATCAATCATCTGGACATAATTAACATCTATAGAATACATTATCCAGCACTTTCCCAGAAAAATAAAAATTGAGGCTCTTTGTTGCTGGTAGGCCTGCCTTGCAAGAAATGTTAAATTCTTTAGAGAGAATCAAAATGATACAACTTGAGCATATATAAATAACAGAAGTGCATCAAAGAAGGAATATAAACGGATGTAAAATAAAAGCTCTTATTTATCTTATTCTTAGTTTATCTAACAGATGACAGTTTGTACCAAATAATGATAGCAACAGTGTATTTGATTATGTGCACTTATGTGTGTATTTTATGCACACATATATGCTTATATATAAGTGAAAAAATAACAAAAATGCAAGGGACAAAAAGGAAGAAATAGGATTACTTCTTCATTTTATGGTACTCACACTACTTGTGGAGTGATATAGTGTTATTAGAAAGTAGACTTGGATTAGTTGTAAATGTGTATTGCAAACACTCTAGAGCAACCATTAAAAAAAAGAAGTGTGATTGGTATGATAAGATAGAAGAAGAAACAAATGGAATCATGTAAAATACTATTAAGCCATAAAAAAACAGAAAAGGCACAAACAACAAAAATAGGAACCAAGAACAAGGTCACCAAATAGAAAATAGTAACAGATATTAATCCAATTATATCAATAATCACTTTGAAAGTTAATGGTCTAAATGCACAACTAAAAGAGAGTCTCAGAAGAGGATCAAAAACCACCACCCAACTCTGTTGTCTGCAAGAAACCATCTCAAATATAAAGGCACATTTAGATTACAAGTAAATGGAGGGAGAAAAATATATCATGTTAACATTAATGAAAAGAGAGCAGGAGTAGCTGTATTTATTTCAGACAAAACAGACTTAAAAATGAGGAATTGATTAAGAAAAAGAGAAAAACTGTACTCTTGAGTTTACTAGATATCTAACATTAATTTGGGGAAATTTTGTCATTATTGTTTCCAATATTTCTTTTGCTCCTCTTTTTTTTTTTTTTTTTCCTTTCTGGTGTTCTCATGAATAATGTGTATGTTCTATATTTTGTAGTTGTTCCATGGTCCTCAGACATTGTGTTCTCTACTGGATAAAAAGCCCTTTTATTGCTATAAATAGGCCTTTAGTAATGTGGTGGTGAGGTGTATGTGTGTGATGGGGAAAGCATTCTGGAGCCTGTGACAAGGACTCAGTATCTTTGTGAGCTTCTACCTCTGGACTGGGATCTTCACAAGTATGTCTCAATTTCTATTTCTCCATCCCTTAGGTTAGACAGGACAGGTAGAGCAGACTGGAATTGGATATCTCCCTTCCCCAGGTCAGTTAGGGTCCCAGAATACTTTATCAGGTTAGGCTCTGGAGAACTCCCATTTATCTGAGAGTAGACCTTGTGAAAAAGAACAGAGTGCTCTGGTTTATTTAAAAAAAAAAAAGGCTTCTTTCCCTCCCTCTGCTGCAAGCCTAAAGGAGTTTTTCTCCTATATTTACTGCAAGAACCTGGCTGATCTGGAGGTACAATATTCAGGTTAAAAGACTTTGCCTATTAGGGTGGTCCACAGAGAGCCTCCAGCAATTTGTCAATTACAGTTCGGGTTTCCTACCCCAGCTCTGGTTCCTGTATGGGTTCTGCTTGCGAGTCTTTGCTCTGGTAAGCCACAACACCCCGTATCCACCTGTCTCTCTAATATTGGGGGCAGTGGTTTGTGCTGTGCCCTCACTCTCTTAAGAGTCTAAGAAGACTTGCTGATATTTCAACCTATCCAGCTCATTACACATAGGACCGGAAACCAGAAGATTCCTAATTATTCTTACTCATTTAATATAAAATCTTGTCTAAGAAGGCAGCTAGGAGTATGAGTATGAATACCAAAGCTAATTCATCTCAATATTTTCAATCTGCCTGAAGGAAGAAACAAAAGTATCACCGTTCATTTGATCTGAATTCATTGTTCAGATTTCAGTTGTCACAGGTAAGAATGCTAAATATCTATTTATTCAAAGAGTCTGCACAGTTACCTGAATATCCAGAAAATAGAATTATTTCATTATATATTTAACTAGGTCCTATTAGGAACATATTAAAATACATGATTTTTTTATTACTGCATAGCAAACTAGTTTTTGAGCCCCCATACCTAGTGACTTAACCTAGTAATTTATTGTCTTCATTCACAGTTCTGGAGGCTGACAATCTCAGCTAGCTAGGATTGTTTGTTGAATGAATGAATGAATGAATGAACGAATGAATGCCTTTAATCAGTCCAATAAATCACCTATGGATTATTTCTTACTTTATGTTTAGTGATAGTGATTTGGCAAGCATTTTGTTGAATGAATAAATACATGAATGCATGAATAAATGAATGCATGATTAAATACATGAATGTCTGATGGAGCAAAACAACCTTTCTACCACAGACTATCACTATATTAGTCATACTTCACAAGAAAATTAATGGTATAAATGTTGAAGTTGCCTCTTCGTGTAAAGTTCGTGAGTTTTGCCTACCAACAAATATTTCTGTGCTATAATTAGATTGAATTGGCTGTACCATCCAAAGGAAAAACAGAAATTTCATTACATTACCTTTATCTATAACTGTTAGCAAGAAAATAATCACTGAGAAATGAGATTAATTTTCTAAATTTAAGGTAATAAGTATCTTTAACAAAATAGCATACAGAATTGCCAGTGATTCTTATTTTGCTGTAGAGTGCCAGTCCATCTCTTCACCCCCAACATCAAATCCAGTGAGAAATTGCCACAAAATCACAAATCCTGATAAAAATACACTAAACAAAAACTGTAAAAAATCCATCCTCAAATAACAATAGAAATGTTATTTCACTTAAGTGCATGGTCAGAAATTCTCCAATTACTTTTATCTTCACATGAAGCGTTTGTTAATTTAAAATTTGAATTTAAACATGAAGGACATTGTTTCCTGCAGGCTTTCTAAACCAAATTAGTATGTGTGATTTAAATCTTTCTTCACCTTCTAATCTTTTAAAATCTAACGAGGCAAATGTTTTTGTCTCAGTATTATCGCATCAAAGATATCTTATTGCCAGTCCTTCTGCTATTCTAAGTTCAGTGACTTTTATATAAAACTTAAGCAAAATGTTATTTGCCTGAGTAGTTTTTACTTTCTAGTATCCCGAAAGTATACTTAAGACCTGTTTTGTAAAATGAAGTAAATTATGAGGTATCATTTCCTGAAATAACATTCAAGTATATTAATTGCAAATTGATTCATTAAGAAAATGTTTAATGTATACTATCTCTTCCCTGATTTTCACAGTCCTCCTGAGAAACCACTTGTTATTTACACATCCTTTATTACCTTGGAAAGATTTATTTTAAAATTAGGAATTGAAAAATGAATGACTCAGCAAGACTTATCCTTTTGTTTTCAGAAAAGGAGGCTATGGGAAATGAATTCTGAATATATTACTGTAAACTACCAAATTATAGAAGATGTATCTTCGTAGATTCCAAAAAGCTCATGGAAATTGTTTCTCTCTATATAAAAATTGAATAAATGTTATTTATAGTTATGTTTTAAGAACTGAATAAGTATTATTTATGTCTGTGTTTTTTAATCAAGTGATATTATATAACAATCAAGGACAGTATATATGTAAAATATATGAATTCACAAATGGTTGTAAGAAATGTAGATAGATTTAATAAAGTAATAATAACATTTGAAATGTCAACGAAGTTCATTTCCCATTAACATTAACATTCCCATTAACATGATTTTTTAAAATTGGTTTTCAATATTATAGGACCTAGTAATGATCATAAATTAGGAAGAAAAGCTGTAAATGAAGATCTGAATTCATTTCCTCTTATTTCATTGAAATATTTCTCCTGTATTTCATTCAAATTTCATTGAATTTTCACTCTTCTATCCTGTTGTCTTCAATTCCAATTCCAATATCCAACTTCAATTCCCAACAAATATATCTGTCCTTGTCCCAAAGATTTGCTTCCACATCTCATCAGCTTCTTACTGTTTTCCTTCTTTTCCTCTAAGAATTATATTTAAGATAATCCCAGGTCTGTGGCCTGCAATCCCACCTCATTCTGCTAAAGAAAACATGACAGTGCTCTCAGTAGGCTGCAAGATGATAACTGGTCATTCCTCAAGATGCATTAGAGATTTGAAAAAAAAAAAAAAAAAGAGTTATAGGTAATTCCTCATTTTTAACCTGAATCAGTGCTGAAATGCATCATCTACTACATTAGTGAATTAAGCTTCTTTCCCTCAGTATTTCTATGAAAACACTCTTCAGCTTTGGTGTCTGGTTTAAATTTCTTATTTTCTTTATATTAAATCATTAGTACATTAATTTAATGTGTAAAGTAATGTGGTATTTAAGCATTTGACTCATTAGTTGCTCTTTGAACATGGGCCAGTTATTCCAAATGACTTGATTTCCAGTTTCCTCTTATAAAAAACAGTTGAAGTACCTGATTCTTTTCTTCAGAAGTTGATTTTGAGGATCACATAAGCATATGAAATACTTAAAATTGCATCATTACCAGGTTTAAACAATTTAAAATAAAATAAATTAAACCAGGTTTAAGCAAATTAAAACAAACTGAAAAATAATCCCAAATCCAATTTTCATTTAATTTATATTTAAGATGAAATCTGAGACTAAAGTTATATTTCACCAAGTACCTTTATATGTCTGTTTTCCTTTCTCCTTGTAAACTGTATGTTTACAGACATGGTTCGTGCTATAAGCTGCAGTTCTTATCATTAGGAAGATTTTGTAAAACTTATTTCATTCTTAGTGTTGGAGTGAAGGAAATATTGTCCAGTTGATCATCTCAGTAGGAACACAAGGTATTTACACCTCAGAAAATTTAAATGTAAACTAAAAGAAAACATGAAAAAAAAATTAGGGGCGCCTGGGTGGCTCAGGGGGTTAAAGCCTCTGCCTTTGGCTCAGGTCATGATCCCAGGGTCCTGGGATCGAGCCCCACATCTGGCTCTCTGCTCAGTGGGGAGCCTGCTTCCTCCTTTCTCTCTCTCTGCCTGCCTCTCTACTTGTGATCTCTCTCTGTCAAATAAATAAATAAAATCTTTAAAAAAAAAATTAAGTTTCCATGAACAGCAGTTGAATTTTCTGAGAAATATTAAGAAAAGACTGAGAAGTGCCATGTTTTTTTATATCCATGTCCATTTATTGGGTGCTTTTATATGATAGGTAAGTGAGGTATTAAGCAATATATAAAAGTTACCTTATGTAACTCACAAGGCTGATTAAAATATTGCTGCCTCTATTTTACAGATGAGAAACACAAGACTCAGATTAAGAAACATTCCTGAAATAATATAGGTATTATAAGTGGCTGTACCAAGATTTAGATCCAGGTTAGCTTGATTTTGAAGCCTGGATTCTTGTCCACTCTTTTTCCTGAGGAGGTCTGCAAGGAAAGGGTGTGATTCAAATTAAGAGGGGTAAACAGCTACTGAGACCCTCTGACGCTACACTAAAATTAGATGTACTGTTCACAGTATATTCTTCATGAATTTCTTGTATTTTTATAGCAAGAAGAAATGATTAAGTACTTGTAATGGTTTGCTAAAAGCTATGATTATAGCAAGAAGCTGTCTTTGTTTAATTTGGTGTGATTCTGTTTAAAAATAGGTACTTTCATTGTCTCTTAAAATGAACAAAAGCACCTCCTTAACTATCTCTTAAGTACAAGACAATCATTAAGACTAGACTCACAGTAAAGCGTAGGGAAAAAACCCTCAGATTTCTAGTGCTCAATCTGCAGAATGTTACAGTAACTACTATTTAATTTATATTTGTGTTTAGGTTTTTGAATTTAGTGTCCATTTAGGTGACAATAATAATAATAAATTGTGAATCAATTTTGGGCAAAATTTGCAATAATTAAAATCCTAGAGGAGAGATTGTAGATTTAACTTCATCTGTGACCCACGAATATCAGAGATTCACATTCTAGAAGCCTATGTATATGGCTTGATGTCTTCAATTTATTTTATGTTACACAAAATTACACATTGAGTGAATTTTTTTTACATTGAGTGAAATTAATGCATTTACCATCATCATATGTGACACTAAAAATATTTTAACCTTTAGGATATAATTGTTAAATTTCAAAATAATACTTTGAACAGTTTATACTTTAAAATGACATCATAAAATTTCTTGATTGAAATAATTTTAAAAATCCCAAAATTTTAAACACAAAATTCTCATTATGATTAAAAAGACCCTCCAGGATATGACCCATGTTTCCTCTCCAGCCTGATGTTCTTGGTGTCTCTAATCCAGCTACACACATTTTATTTAATTACATGAACTATTTAAGCACTTTCTTGCCTCAGGGTCCTTATGCATATAATTTCTCTGATTAAAGTATCTTTACTATTTATGACTATCTAACTCTTATTTAGCTAAAATTTCCAAACTCAGGATAACTAAGTCTCATATAAAATTTAGTTTCTGGATGTTTCCTCATCCACATCACAATTACGTACAAATTGAGTGCCTGATAGGAGCCAAATACTCCTGTCAGTAGGGTGGCAATATTAGCAGTGAAAGCAACTGTAAAATCCCTTATTCAGAGATTCAGTCATAGTTACTGTATTCATTCAGAGCAGCAAGCTCTGTGAAAATGAGGTGTGGTAGGCTGATTTTATTTTCATGGAATTCCCCTAAGAGTTTTGTTTATTAAACATCTCAGTGATAATAGAAGGATTTTATTCAGTGTCATTTACTTTTGTCTAATTTATTGTAATACTAATATCCTTCAAAGTAAGGAACATTACATCTTAGAAGAATGCTTTGATCAATTTTACAATTTCTGAGACTGGAGAAAATGGTGAAACACACCACCACCTTTTTTTTTCTTAGTCACACCTTCATACTTGTGCAGATCAGGTTACCAGACACTTACTCTATGAACTTTCATTTTGTGAGCTGCTTTTTGCTAGTGTGTTTAATTATTAAAGTAGTTATCTTTACAATTACTCTTATAATTCACTCTTAAAAACTATTTTTATGATTGCACTTATAAATTACTGTTAACAGTTACTGTTACAATATTGTTCACGGTGTCAGAGAAGAGTCATTACATTTTACAACCTTTTATTAAAACTACTTGCATATCATCCTTGTGAAGCTCTTGGGATAATTAGTTCTGTAAACTCATTGACAATTTTATCTCTCTTAAATTCTCTCCTTCATGTTCCTTAAGTGTATATGTATGGATGTGGATGGAGATTGGTGGAAGCAGAGATTCGGTTGCTAATTCAGTGTTCTAACATTTGATTATCAAGTTTAGTTTCACATTTCCTCAATCTATCAATTTCATGAAACTACAGATTTTACACTGATCCTATTTAAATTTTTACAATTATTAATCTAAATTAGATAATAATTTTAGTCTATATGCATGTAAATTCTTCACTTTGCTCATATAGACCTTTATTTGGTGTGTTAACTACATGCTAATTCAGTCCCAAGTGAACATTAATTAATTAAACCATTCACTTATTCAACAAATATTAATTGAATATCAATTGTGTGCTTGGCCCTAAGGATCCAAATTAATAGGCAGTGCCTTCAAAGAGTTTGTGTCTAGTAGAATAATCAAGGAACTAAACAAAGAAATGAAACCTAAAAATGCCTCCATACATGGAAATCCAGTATGTTATGAAAATATGGTAATATGACAAAATGAAGCTTTGCCCAGGAATATTAGAAAGGTTTTCTGTAACAGGGAACTATTGAGTTGAGTTTTGAAGAATGAATAAGAGTTGACCGTATGCAGACATTAAGAAGTGTTTTAGGCAGAAGGGAGATATGCCCACATAGTCTCCTTAACATAAAATGTATATTGTAAATACATTAGAGGGTGTGAGTAGTTGTTTAGTTAATGGGGGGCTGAAAAGGAAGGATGGGTAAAAATTACGGACTTGCTAAACTACCATAAAGAATTTGGACTTAATACATTGTGATAAAATTCCACAGATACATACTTTAATTCTGAGGTTACTCCCTATTCTCTGTAAAACCAGGAGTCATTGCTCAAGAACACTGACAATTTCCTGTTACACAAAAGCAACAGATAGCTATTTTCCATACCACTGTGTGCTATTTCATTTTTTACAATGAAAAATACCCTAGCCCCTGCCCTAGTTAATCCTTTTATTAGACTCTGGTTTACATTCTTTCATAATTCCTCAGCCATTTGTTTCCCTAATTTTCCCTTTCTTCTATATCTCTATCCCTTTCTACCTACTGGGTCATTTCCATCTCATCAAATTCACTTATTAAGATAAGCAAACAAACAAGTAAATAAATGTTAGAGAGCAATCACCCTTGACAAAGAGGCCTGGGAAAGAAATGTGGAAGGACTTACTGGAATGTGTGCATGTGAAAATAATTATGTGACATTTTCTGTTTGATGGCATGACAAAGACATAAAAAATTTCATAAAAAACCCTCAAAAGGCAGAAATTGTATGATCCAGATAATAAGACTATAGAAATTATAGCAAAAATTAAAGTATAACTAAGATAATTAATAAAACCTCATCTGAGCTGAACTGAGCCAAAAATCTGATTTTTCTTAGAACACTTGAAAATGTTCAGTATTATATATCAAACCATAGGGTGGTGCCTAAACTGCACTTTGACTAAAATTCAAAGGTGTAATTATTAAATAAGGAAAAGTACAGTTGGAACTCACTTTCTTGAAAATTAAGAAAAGCAAGAGAGGTAAATTAACTGAAGATTAAGTACTATGCTAATGTATTCAAAAACTATAAAATAACAGTAAAACCATAACCAAAAAAATGAAAAAAAGTAAAATTGCTTTCAAGTGAAAATGTTTTCAAGAAAGGTAAGGGAGAAGAAAATTGCCTCAATTCTCTGGAGTCCCTGGCTGGGTCTGAACATTAAACTCTCAAAGATTAACTGGAGAAAAGTATGTAAGTTTTATTGAATTTTATATGTACATGGGAACCTTCACAAGAGAATGAAGACCCAAAGAAGTGGGCAGGACAGGAAGCTTTTATTCCTTTTAAACAAAGAAAAAATAATATTATGAAGAACCGACAAGACAAAGTTGGTTGGGACTAGGGTTAGTAAGTGATGAAGAATTAACCACTTTGAGAACATAAGGGTTTGTTTAATAAACTTTGTATAGGTTTGTCATCCCCCATTTCCCCATCTCTGATGATAAAAATGTCTTCCTTCCTCTTGGTAGAGGAGGGCACCTTTCACAGGGGAATTTTATGACCTGTTTGATGGAAGAAGTATGAGGTAGGTGAAGTCAGAGTGACCTCTCTGCTTCTCCTGTTTTCTCAGACTCCTTCAGCTTAAGATATTAAATATATTAAGGTGTCATTTTTGGAGGTAGCATTTCCTAAACCCCACCAGAAACATTTAGTCAAACAGGACAGTGTCTGTATCTGTGCTATATGAATAAACAAACCAAAAACAAAGACAACAAAAACGAACAAAATGTTATTCGGAATTTGAAAGGACACAAAGTCAAAATATAGAAAAAATATAATGGAAGACAACGTTGGGTACAAACCTCTGTTAATATATATGAAATAAAATTCCTTTGTATGCTTCTTGGATGATAAAGATTACTAAATCCAATGAAGAAGCAGTATAAATTTAAATAAACCAAAACCCCTGAAATGTCTACATTTTTCAAAAAGCTATATCTAAAAACAGCAGTGGTTTTTGGTTTTTAAAGAGACTAGTTCTAAAAGTTCTCTCTGTGATTTTCCTAAACTTTCAGTAGTGATAAAAAATGCAAAGCTGGTTTGAGCTCAAGTGTGAAGAAATTTTTCAGAGCAGATGGTTTTCCTCCCTTAGGAAAGGAAACCAGAGTCCAAGTATGGAATTGTGAGTAAGTATTCAATATGTTTCACAGACTAGGAGAATTTCATAATAGCCAGAAGGCCCAGCTCAGAAGAACATTTTAATATCAGACTCATCTCCCTTATTAAAATTAAGAGTTTGAATTAATACTGGTTAAATACCTCCAGTTCTGTCATGGGTTCAGAGGAAAGAAGTAAAAGATGGGGAAATAACATTGTCAAATTTTTGAAATTTAAAAATTAGAACAAGATCCTTGATACTCCTATAATATTTTTAGCTTTGACTGAGAGAAAAATTCAATCAAAATAGAGGAAACAAAGAGAAACATAATTTTCCCAATTAAAAAATACATGTAAAAAGTAAGCTTTATAATGAAATTTATGATGGTAATTATTAACATATGCATATATACAGTAGTATGTTAAAAAACACAAGTTTACCCTTTTAGCAGTTTTTAAGTGTACTGTACAGTATTGTTAACTGTATGCTTATTGTTGTATAACATATCTCTAAAACCCTTTTATCTTGCATGAATAAAACTATATATACTGTGTGAATAATGTTGCCTCTTTCTCCCTTCACCCAATCCCTTGCAACTACCATTCTATTTTCTATTTCTATGAGCTTGATTACTTTATTCACCTCATGTAAATGGAATCATGAAATGTTTGTATTTTCATGATTTGCTTATTTCTCTTAGCATAATGTCAAGTTTTATCCATGTTGTAGTATTACCAGGATTTCCTTATTTTTTTAAAGCTAAATAATATTCCACTGTGTATATTCATGTATGTACCACATTTTTTTCTTTTTTTTTTTAACTAAAGTATAATTAAAACACAGTATTAGTTTCATGTGTAAAATATAATGATTCAACAATGCCATACATTACTCAGTACTTACCAGGATCTATAAAGTCACCATCTGTCACCAAACAATGTTATTACCATCTTCTTGATTATATTCCCTATGCTCTAATTCTCGCCACAATTACTTTAGCCCTTTATCTGTCACTGGACATTTTAGCTTGCTTCCATTTCTTGGCTTTTGTGGATAATGCTGCAATAAACATAGATGTGCACATAGCTCTTTGAAAAGGATCCTGTTCTCTATTCTTTTTGCTATATACCCAGAAGTAGGATTGCTGGATCATACATTCTTTTTTTAATTTTTTTAAGAAAAACACTATTTCCTTACTTTTTAGTGCATTTTCCCTATGGTTTTCCATAATGGTGGGTACACCATTTTATAATCTCACCGACAGTGCACAAGAGTTCCAATTCGTCTGCATCCTTGTCACATTTATTATTTTTAAAATTAAAAAAAACTATAGTAGTTATTTTAATGGATGTGAGGTGGTATCTCATCGTGGCTTCAATTTACATTTCTTTGATGATTCTCTGATGATATGAAATGATGTTGAGCATCGTTTCATATCCTTGTTGGACCTTTGTATGTCTTTTTTTTTTTTTTAATACCTATTCTTTTTCCATGCCCACTGTGGAGCCCAGTGTAGGACTTGAACACATGACCCTGAGATCAAGACCTGAACTGAGATCAAGAGTCAGATACTTTTATCAACTGAGTCATTCAGGCACCCCTAGAAATACATCTATTATTCTTAATTGGGTTTTTTTTTTTTTTTTTTTTTTGCTCTTGAGCTACAGGAATTCTTTATATATTCTCGATATTAATCTCTTATTCAATATATGGTTTGCAAATATTTTCTCTGATTCTACAGGTTGCCTTTTTACTCTGTTTGTTTTCTTTTCTGCACAGTTTTCTGCACTGTTTTCTGTTTAAAGTTGATATAGGTCCACTTGTCTATTTTTGCTCTTATTGCCTGTGCTTTTGATGTCATATCCAAGAGTATATGCCCATTCTGATATCATGAAGATATCCCCTTATGTATTCTTCTGGGATTTTTATAGTTTCTAGACTTATAATTAGGTCTTTAATCAATTTTAATTTAATTTTTATATATGAGGTAAGAGAAGCATCCATCCTCATTCTTTTCCATGTGGATATCAAGTTTTCCAAACACTATTTATTGAAGATACCATCCATTATCCATTTCATGGTCTTGGCACCCCTATAGATCATTTGACCATATATGAAGGTTTATTTTGTGCTTTTTATTCTGTTTCATTTAGCCTATGTATCTGTCTTTATGCCACTACCATACGGTTTTGCTTACAATAGTTTTAGAATGTGTTCCAAACTCAAGAAGTGTGAAGCCTAAGTTTTGTTCTTCCTTCATAGGGCTATTTTTGGCTATTTGAGGTCCATTTTGAGTTCACTGTAGTTATCCTTTGAGCTTCTTAAATTCAGATATCCATTTTCTTCCTCAGATTTGGGATGTTTGGGGTTATAATTTCTTCAAACAAGCAATCTGTCCTTTTCCTTTTCTCTTCTCTCTTGGGACTCTCATAATGCATATGTTAGTCCATTTTATGATACCACATTAGTCCTATGGGCTTTTTTCACTTAGATGTCCTATCTTTGAGTTCTGATTCTTTCTTCTACTTGATTATGTCTGCTGTTGAACTTCTCTAGTGTAGATTTCAATTCAATTGTTGCATTCTTCAGCTCCAGAATTTCTTGATTTCTCTTTTTTTATGGTTTCTGTCTTTGTTGATAATTCTTATTTTGTTTGTCCATTGTTTTCTTGATTTTGTTTAGTTGTCTATATTCTCTTGCACATTTTTTAGGTTTTTTAAGTTAGGTAATTCACAGGTCTCTGTTTTGGAGAGTTGATTTTTGATTTATTTTATCTTTTGATTGACTATGGGTCCGTGCTTCTTTATATGCCTTTTAAATTTTTGCTAAGTTTTATGTATTTGAAAAAATAGCCACCATTCCAGTAATTATAGGCTGACTTTGTTCATGGCAATAATTTCACCAGTCAGCCTACATACTGATTCTGGGGCCTTTGAAACATCCTTTGGGGGATAAAAATTTTCTGGGTTTGTGTGTTTAGTTTTCCCATTAAAGAGGTTTGCTGAGTTCTTCTTGAGGAGTTCGTAATCTCTTGCTCCCTCTGGTGTTTGTCTGTAGTACAACAGGTTTTATAGTACTACAGCCAAAACTTTTTGCCTTTTTTTTACCCCCACTCTTTGGCCCAGGCTTCTGTTAGCACCAAAAGTCAAGTGAGACAAAAATCAATCCCTTGGGCAGCCCGGTGAAAAACTAGAATCTCAGATGCATACTCTACCCTTTTCACTCCCTCCCAAGGGAGAAGCCTTGAGCATTGGTTTTTCTCCAAAGGCACTGAGCTGTGTCAGCTTAGGGGTGAAGTGGTCAAGGGCAAAGTGAAATGGTTCTTCTTACCTGTTTCAGTGTGTCTGTTCTTGGCTTTGCACACAACTGTCACACGGTGACTTCTTACATGGTTTCTGCAATTCTCATGCAGATATTTTGATCCATCCAGGCACATATCATTATGTGTTTTGCTTTGTTGTACTTTGCTAATATTGTGATTTTTACAAATTGAAGGTTTGTGACAACCCTGCATTAAGCAAGTATTTTGGTGCTATTTTTCCAACAGGCCTTTGTTTATTTTATAGCTCTGTCACATTGTGGTAATTCTTGCAACACTGCAAACTTTTTCATCATTGCTATATTCGTTAGGGTAGTCTGTGTGACCAGCGATCTTTGATTTACTATTGTAATTGTTTTGGGGTGCCTGAACCATGCCCATAGAAGACAGCCAACTTAACAGATAAATGCACGTGTTCTGACTGCAAATATGGTGGCAATAGTAAGAGACCTAGAATTGTAAGTGGAGCCTGAAGATGGGACTGAATTGCTGCACTCTCATGATAAAATTTTAATGGATGAGGAGATGCTTCTTAGGGATGAGCAAAGTGGTTTCTTTTTTTTTTTTTTAAAGGAAATTTTATTTATTTTTAAAAAATATTTTATTTATTTATTTGACAGAGAGAGATCACATGTAGGCAGAGAGGCAGGCAGAGAGAGAGAGAGAGAGGAGGAAGCAGGCTCCCTGCAGAGCAGAGAGCCAGATGCGGGGCTCAATCCCAGGACCATGGGATCATGACCTGAGCCAAAGGCAGAGGCTTTAACCCACTGAGCCACCCAGGCGCTCCAGAAAGTGGTTTCTTGAGATGGAATCTACTCCTGGTGAAGATGCTGTGAAACTGTTGAAATGACAACAAAGGATTTAGGATAGTACATAAACTTAGTTTATAAAGCAATGGCAGAGTTTTGAGAGGACTGACTCCAATTTTGAAAGACGTTTGTGGATAAAATGCTATCAAACATCATCACACGCAACAGAGACATCATTCATGAAAGGAATACTCAACCAATGTGGTAAACTTCACTGTTGTCTTATTTTAAGACATGGTCACAGCCACCCCAATCTTTAGCAACTATCCCTCTGACCAGTCAGCAGCCATCAACATCAAGGCAAAAGCTTCCACCAGCAAAAAGAAATAGATTTGCTGAAAGCTCAGATAATGGTTAACATTTTTTAGCAAGAAACTATTTTTTAATGAATGTATGTACATAATTTTTTTAGACATAAACTACTGCACACTTAATAGACTATAGTATATGTAAACCTAACTTTTATATGCACTGGGAAACACAAGAAATTTATTGACTTGCTTTATTATGTTATTTGCTTTATGTACTGGAACTGAACCCACAATTTCTCTGAGGTATGCCCATATATTGTTAAGTTGGTGTCTCTGTGGGGTAATGAGGCCTGAGACTTCCCATTCTACCACATTTCTGACTCACACATACTTCCCTAGCAACATTAAATATCTATACATAAAAAAAAAGAAATTAGTTAATCCTAAATTTGAACATTTTCAGTCTATAAACATGGTTCTGCCAAGATACCACAGGTGTGCTTTGGCTTAGCAGAGCAGAGGTAATTATCAGTGAAGTTTATTCCTCCCAAAGTTCCTGCACATCTCTTTTTATATTTAGAAAATGTGAGTGTCAGAATAACCAAAAGACAAAAACTTTGGTTTTGCCCTTAGAAAATAATGATAAAGACTTGTGAGATTATTTGGACATAGTTTTAGAACTCCAAGAAATTTGGGAATCCAAGTTTAGCACTAAAATTACCTTCTCAGATTTGTGAGTATGGCCATTCAACTAAATTTTTAGAGTTTCATATTTGTTATCATTTTGATTAAAATACATACTAATCATACACCCGGATGCAAAGATACTTTTAGATAATACTTCTTCAATCAAATCTACAGGGTATGATATTCTATCACACACAAAAATTCTTTTTAGTACCATGAGTAGAGCTGACTATGAAACTAATTCTTTATTTATAATTAATATATCAGACCTCATATATCAGATTCTATTAAAAATAATCATGAAAAAACTGGATAACTGTTGCTACAGTGGGGGGAGCTGGAGTTTGGGAGTCCCATTAGCCTAGGTTTAGATCCTGGATATATCTTTCTCTCAATGTGGAACTTTAGTGAGCCAATGTAACTCTTTTTAGCGTGTTTCTACATATGCCAAAAGGAACAATGTTTGCATCACAATATTATGAGAAGTAAAATCAGATAAAATGGCCTTTGTAAAACAGGTAGTAGAATGTTCTACATTTAATAAATATTAGCTATTATGACAAAAATATTTCCATGACTCATCATTTGAATGTAATTTCTTCCATGGAATGTTCTTCAGGGCCTATGGAATGTGACATGGAATAATGATAAAGATTCATTAAAGCACATAAACTAAAATAGAGACTTCTTAAAAAAAGAAAAGCAAATATTGTCTGAATGTTGTTTAAAACAGTTTTTTCACTGTGAAAATGAAGATGCTATTAAGAGAATAGTGCTATTTGAAATTAGCAAAAATTTATAAAGAAAACTTTTCACTTCCAAGCATCATATTATCTTAGTTATTTAAGGAATTCTTTTTTATATTGGATTTTCCCAGAACCTTTAGGCTAGTACAAATACTTTTTGATATCCACGAATTCTCCTTATTTTTAATTGTATACTGTTATACTAAAGTGGATATTAGTAAAAAAATAGTGTAATTTATAAATCTATCACCTATATTGATAATTGCCATAAGGAAATTTCAGTATCAGTGTTTATACTTAAGGTTTTAAATATTGTTAGTACAGAAAAGTATTACTTATGACAAACTAGTAAAAACACATAGAAGCTGCTTTTTGTAGAATAATCCACTCAAGCTAATTGAAGGAGAAATAATATCCTGGAACACTATAAAGACTCTAAACAGTAAAGATTGCACTATTGATCAAACAAAAGAAAATGGTGGGAGAATTGAAACATAACCTGGTGGTCAGTAATTGTACTGGAATTCCGAATGCAATAGAACATGAATGTCAGCTGTCAAGACTCTGTGTGTGTTCCTCTATTTATTCATAAAATATTAGTAGGCTCCTATTAGGTAGAATTTGCCTTTCAGCAAAATAATAAACTTACTCTTAGTAATTTGATTTTAAGTGTTGATAGTTTCATTTGCAGGGTTTTTTAGTTGTATAAAAGTTATATAAATTATAAAGAGAATATTCTTATATTCAAGCAACGCTAAAATAAAACTGATTCAAGGCAATTTTTTTTTTACTCCTCCTTGAAAATGTATTGAACATATGCAAGTCTGAGAAACACTGATGGAGTACATGATGATACCAAGGTTTTGATTCAGTTTCTGAGGAGCTCACAGGCTTTTCGCTTCCAAAGACACAGACTATATCTCAAATCTTTCTAGGGGTATAACATGAGAAAGAAGCTATTGAAAGGAGAGGTTGTTGACTCTTGATATATATGTCTTGAAGCAATAAGCGCTATTGGGAAGCAGGTATTATTATCATTTTCCTCCTGTAGGAAAGAGGCTGAGAATCATTTATGATGGGCATTACATAGACAATAAGCAGGTGGGGAATGAAAAACATGGTTTATCTGATTCCAAAATCTCTCTAATAATAAATGCTGAAAACTAAAAATAAATAGTAAAATATTCTCCATCATAACTGACGTTTCTTATTCAAAATTTCTTTTTAGTGAACAAAATAATTTTTCCCTCAGGGGAGAAAAAATAGGCTAACATGTGTTAACATTGAGATACAACATTACTATCAAAAGAGAATTTTTAAATTCCACAAGGAATGATGTGGGAAATGTCAACTCATTCTGTCAATAATAGCAAAGCATATTTACTAGCGAGTTTTTACTCGTACATTGAAATCATGGACTCTACTTGGGCTAGAAAGTATATGAATCCATCTTCTAGCTTTATGATCCCATCATGTACTTAAGACCACAATCTAAAGAAAGGCATGCTTTCAATATTTAGAATGCATTCTGCTTTCTACTGCAGTAAAGTTTCCTATGTACCAAGCTAGCCAGTTTCTGAGCAAGGCATAAGATTTGCTTCACTCTCTGGCTCCCCTCTCCCTTCCCCGCGTTGTTTCCTAACACTTCCCCCGGGGGCCATATGGACTGGCCATGCCCTTCTTCTTATTATTCCCTCAAGACAGCAGGCACTTACATGTTGCCACTTCACGGCGCATTCTGTTTCTTTGGCCAGGACTCTATTCTCCACTCACTTTATTCTTGAAGTCTTACTCTTTCTTCAAGACTCTGCTCAATTTTAAATTCATCTGGAAGCTGAGTAGGCTAATCCCATTCTTCATGTATTCACGAGAATAGCTCACAACTTTTGCTCATGCTTCAACTCACATCCAGCATTATGTTCTATTAGCAATTACTGCAGTGTGACTTTTAAAACCATAATTTCTATTCTAAGTGTTTATCTATGGCAGGAAACATGTCTTTCTCTCCTTAATGTCATTAGCACCCAGTTCGATCATCGCACAATAGGTCCTAAAGAACAGGTTGTACGTTTGGGTTGACGAACGGGTTGACATGGTTTGCGTAAAGCAAGTATAATCAAGTCATCAATGCAGAAGATGAATCACAGTTTTCTTATTTTCAAGAGAGGAGACAAAGCGTCATTCAAAAATATCAATTCGGGGATGCAAATTGGTTGGTTAAGTGTCCAACTCTTGGTTTGGGCTCAGGTCTTGGTTTGGGCTCAGGTCTTGATCTTGCGATCCTGGAATGGAGCCCTGCATCCAGTTCCAAGTTGAACAGGGAGTTCTCTCTCTGTCCAGATTCTCGCTCCCTCTTCCTCTCCCTCTGTCCCTCCCGCCCCCATGTATGCACGTTCTCTCTCACTCTCTAACATAAATAAATAAAATCTTTAAAGGTCTATATCAGTTCATAGATGGAGCACTTGCCAAAGAAATGGAATTGGATCTTAAAATGAGGAAAGCAAAAGTTAATATAGAAAGCAAGGAGTTTTAATTTGAATTAAATTTAATTTGAATCTTGTCAATGTCAATGTTCAGTAATTGATATGGATGTTTACATTTGAACCATTTGCTTTTTTTTTTTTTTTTTAAAGATTTTATTTATTTATTTGACAGAGAGAGATCACAAGCAGGCAGAGAGGCAGGCAGAGAGAGAGGAGGAAGCAGACTCCCCGCTTCGAGCAGAGAGCCCGACGCGGGGCTCGATCCCAAGACCCTGAGATCATGACCTGAGCCGAAGGCAGCGGCTTAACCCACTGAGCCACCCAGGCGCCCCTGAACCATTTGCTTTTAAAATATTTTGTTTTTATTATAAAATTGACCATATATTTTAGAAAACGTGTAAATCAGACAATTATTAAGAGCACATCAAACAACACACTCATAGACTAATGTTAACTTTGGGGTGAATTTCTTTTCACATGTGCAGAAATGTGAAGATATCATTTAAAAAAATATGTTACTTAAGCATTTACTAGCCACCTAGTATATTCTGTGCTAGACCCTGAGAGACTCAGTGGTGAGCAGTATCAGACAAAATCTTGTCTTGGTTAAACTAAATTAATTTTAGAAATTTAAATCTAAAAAATATATGTATAATTACTAATAACATAATGTTATAAAGAAAAGATACATAGCATCATCACAGCATATGTCTTGGGCTCATGACCCAGATGAGGTTCAGGGAAATTTTTATTGAGGCAACAACTTATGACTTGAGATATGAATATTGAAATTTGATGATTTTAATGATTTACAATGCTGAAAATGTTATGTCAGATAAAATAAATATCTGATTCTATCACTTTCCCTGGATAAACAAAATCTTCCAATGGATTTTGATTTTATCACAACAGAAATGGGAAACCACTGAGGGTTTTGTACATAGAAGTCAACAGATATGGTCTAGGTTTTTTTATTTTTGTTAAAAATTAGCCAAAAAACCTTATTTGCAAAGCAACCTATACTTCAGTCATATGAATAAGGGGAAAAACGTGCTCAGAGGCCAAATGGATAATATGCGGAAGAGGCAGAAAGATTCACGTTCTCACTTAGTTTTTGTTTGTTTTTTTTTTGTAGCAATTTGTTGTTTAATGTGATTTAAAAAAAAAACTATATAGAAGCAAACCAAATCTATGTATGAGTACAGACTTTGCTTATAATGGCAAAGTGAATTAAATCATTAGAACAGACAGATCCCAGAATACGCTAAGAAAAATACCCAAAAAGAAAAATAGCACCTCCTCATTCTTCTATTAAGATTAGCTATTGGATGAATGTTGTTTTGTTTTGTTTTGTTTTGTTTTTACTGCTATATATTTTTTTATTTTAATTTTTTTTATTTTTTTTATTTTTTTCAGCATAACAGTATTCATTATTTTTGCACCACACCCAGTGTTCCATGCAATCCGTGCCCTCTACAATACCCACCACCTGGTGCCCCCAACCTCCCACCCCCCACCCCTTCAAAATTCTCAGATCGTTTTTCAGAGTCCATAGTCTCTCATGGTTCACCTCCCCTTCCAATTTCCCTCAACTCCCTTCTCCTCTCCATCTCCCCTTGTCCTCCATGCTATTTGTTATGCTCCACAAATAAGTGAAACCATATGATAATTGACTCTCTCTGCTTGACTTATTTCACTCAGCATAATCTCTTCCAGTCCCGTCCATGTTGCTACAAAACTTGGGTATTCATCCTTTCTTTTTTCTTTTTTTTTTTTTTTTACAGCGTTATAAACATATATTTTTATCCCCAGGGGTACAGGTCTGCGAATCGCCAGGTTTACACACTTCACAGCACTCACCATAGCACATACCCTCCCCAATATCCATAACCCCACCCCCCTCTCCCAACCCCCTCCCCCCATCAACCCTCAGTTTGTTTTGTGAGATTAAGAGTCACACGTTCTCACTTAGTTTTGTGAGAATTGTCACTCCTTTCAAAGAATGTTTATTTTGCAGCCAGCCAAACACAGGTATGCACTATTTTTATGAGAGTCTCTTCAAACATAAACCCAAACAAAAATAATTGGTAAATTTTCTGTTTATGGAAGAATTTACCACTGACTTTTCTTATATGAAGAGTTCCTGTCATGCATTCTATGTGTGGTTTATAGATGTGTGTTCATATTCAATTTCTTTTTCAGAAATACATTTTCTTGAAAAAGCATAGTCTTTTTACCTTGAATCTAGCAAGTCTGAAATTCAACTTAGACTTCTGTGATTCTGATAAATAACTAGAAAGGAAAAGAAAATGTAAAAATCTTTTTTATTCTGTATTCCAATAGCATAGTAATGTATTATAGTGTCTTGTTTGGATATGAAAACAAAACAAAACAAAAGGTGATTCATGAAAACAGGGAGTGATTTTGTAAATTATAAAAATATATATTTATCCTTGTCTCAAGTACATTTCTGCAGTGATCATCGTATGTCTCCAACCCAATGCAAAGAGAGATCTCTTGGCATGTTGTGTCATTCTCATATGAAAAGGACATAGTCAAGTTTAGTACTAGTGGGCTTCAAACCGTAAACCCTGATGAATGCTATGAAGTCTGAAATTCTTATTAGATATATTTCTGCATGGTAAGACCACCATTTTAACAGTAGACAGACATAGTCTTGCATCTTATTTTGCTACCTATTTACTGTGTAAAATTCAGACAATTACTTAACCTGTCTGATCTGCAAAATGAGAATAGTAACATATACCTGATAGCACCAAGATAACACTGTTGCATGTGCTTGCATATGCTTGGCATAACAAGGCTTGGAAGGACTGCGTTTTAGTAAGGTAACAGATTATAAATCAAAGGATACAATGAAGTTTGACTAAACTTACATGAGTTATATATAGACTTATATAGTTCTTATGGGTGTGTGTGTTAAACATCTACATACCTGCATATATGTTCAATATATATTACAAATCTATATGTTATATATACATGTTCAATGCTAGATTGCCATAGTAATGGCACTCTGAAATCACAGATTTACTTGGAAGAACTGTTGTGTCGAAAGGTATTTAAGCATTAGTGTCACAGATGCTTCAACAGATGGACAATAGTATCTGTAGAGCATGTATCATACCAAATTGTGAAATGGTGTAGAGAAGCAAATCCTGATGGTCTGACAGGAAAGTGTAGATGAAATGCAAGATGTTTGTGTTTCTATTTTTAAGTTTAGAAAATGTATGGCTCTTCTCACTGTGTATTTCCTCCCATTCCTTCATGTTCCTTCTTTCTCTTCATTCAGATTCTTACTGTCATCTTGTTTCACCTGAATCCTTTGCTATGGTTAAAATTATTTTCCTCAGTATAGAAACCTAACTTGATATTCCTCAATAACTGTCTGAAGCATCTGTCAATCTCTGTCCACCAGTACAGCTTAGAGGTGAGCACAGGTAGGAACTGTTCACAAGAAGCCTCCGTGTTCTCTTCACACACACTGACACACAGACCCTCACCCAGACACATGTCATACTTATAAAAGAAATATATATTTTTGAGTTGTCCTTTTTTGCTTCTCTGTATTTCTGACACTGAGCATGACTGAGATATTTTAAATAAACCTCTTTCGGTTGGTGTAATCTAAAGTATGTAATTTAGGGTACACACTCAACTAGTAGGAATGTGATAAATCAGAGTCAGAAAATGTGTTGAATAAAACAACAGTGAGGATGAGAAAAGTGTCTATGGATGAAACACCATGAATGCAGGCTTATAAGTTCTTATGTATAATGAGGATTCACATTTTTCCATTCTCTCTTGTTCCTGTGAAATATGCTCATTTTAAAGTTTATAATTAAAAGACAGCAGATGGTGAAGGCAAAGATAAAAGGAATAGGTCACTCAAATGACTGAGTATCCTTCTCTCAAAATTCCAGTAAAAATATGCATTCCTGCATTATTTCACAAGATGCTCCCCAGAATAAAACATGTGAAACAAACACTCTCTACTGATTCAGAAATATTTCATGTATTTGTGTCAAATCTGAATTATCTCTGTTTCCTATCTTATATAAGAATATTATTTAGGGTGTCCTTTTATTAGTAATTAATATTCTAACAATTAAAATTTTTACTATTATTATGAATTTTATATTTATCTATTTTTCTACCTTTACATTAATCATACTTAGAAAACTATAAGTATTAATTTTAAAATTAAAACATATTATAAATATCTTATTACAAAAACTTTATCATATAAACAAAAAGAGACGAAAAATTTTGCTAACATCTCCTGCAAGTGATTCATCAAGCAGTTCTTATATTGATTTTACCAAGAGAATTGAAACTAAAGTATGTTTTCTGATTACAACAGTTGCCTGACTTCAAAATAATCTAAGAATACCAATATCTTGTACTCTCAGTTTTTAGTATATTTATATCAACAGCAATGGATAATTAGAGCAAAAAAAAAAAAACAACATCAATTTGAACCTCAGTATAGCATTAAAAAAGAGAGAATGTCTTTCCTCAGAATTTAATTACCAGCATAGGTAAATCTTTTCTTACAATGGTGACAAAAGCCTTTTTATGATACAGTGGTAGTTGGTTCTCTTTTTTTCTCTCTTTTCTTTCTTCCTTTCTTTCTTTGTGTGTGAATTATATACTGCTGCTCCTTAAAACTTGCAAATCCAAATATGACCCCTTAAGTGACTATAATTGCTATGGACTCTATGACTTAAGTTAAAATTTAACATAACAAAATATTGAGGATCTGAACAACTTGTATTTGATTATATCGATGACTTTGTTAGTAAGGAATTACACAATCAATGATTTTCTTAACATTTCACCTGACTATGAATTTTATCAACAGTGGAACTTGCAAATTCAAAATAAAATACTACCAAAATTCAAAATAAAATACTGCCCAAAACAAACTCTAGTGGAATTTGGTTGCAAAATATTACTATATAATATAGAGAAACTAGATTTATGTCTCTCATATGAATTACCTGTAGGTAATTCAGATTGGTTACAGAGTCTCCTGAATTTTGAATAAATGTATGGACTTGAGGAAAATTGAAATACAACACAAGGACACCCCACATGGATAGAAAAATAGGTGCCTAGATATTGATTGAAATAATCAAAGGTAAGTACCTTGTACTCAGGGGAAAAAATAGCAAACCTTGGATGTTTGATAAAATTCCATTGTTTTAAGTGAAATTAAAAGCAGAGCCTTTGGCCTGTATAAAGAAAATAGAACCTGAAATGAATCTTCATTTAATACTAATGACAGGAAAGAACAATATATCTGGCAACCACAGTTTAAAAGTTGGTGAAGGGGGCGCCTGGGTGGCTCAGTGGGTTAAGCCGCTGCCTTCGGCTCAGGTCATGATCTCAGGGTCCTGGGATCGAGTTCCGCATCGGGCTCTCTGCTCCGCAGGGAGCCTGCTTCCCTCTCTCTCTCTCTGCCTGCTTCTCTGCCTACTTGTGATCTCTGTCTGTCAAATAAATAAATAATAAAATCTTAAAAAAAAAAAAGTTGGTGAAGTGTGGTGTCTGTAAACCTTCTCTTACACCCCCTTGTTTGACATTCACATACTGTTTAATTTTGGAATGTTCAATAAAATGTATGCAACTCTGTATTGGGAACCATGAGACCATGACACTTTATATGGAAAACCCAAAAGACTCCACCCCCAAACTACTAGAACTCATACAGCAATTCAGTAATGTGGCGGGATACAAAGTCAATGTACAGAAATCAGTGGCTTTCTTATACACTAACAATGAAAATACAGAAAGAGAAATTAGAGAATCGATTCCATTTACTATAGCACCAAGAACCACAAGATACCTGGGAATAAACCTAACCAACGAGGTAAAGGATCTGTACTCGAGGAACTACAGAACACTTATGAAAGAAATCGAAGAAGACACAAAAAGATGGAAGACCATTCCATGCTCTTGGATCAGAAGAATAAACATTGTTAAAATGTCTGTACTGCCTAGAGCAATCTATACTTTTAATGCCATTCCAATCAAAATTCCACTGGTATTTTTCAAAGAGCTGGAGCAAATAATCCTAAAATTTGTATGGAATCAGAAGAGACCCCAAATTGCTAAGGAAATGTTTAAAAAGAAAAAACTGGGGGCATCACGTTACCTGATTTCAAGCTTTACTACAAAGCTGTGATCACCAAGACAGCATGATACTGGCCTAAAAACAGACACATAGACCGGTGGAACAGAGTAGAGAGCCCAGATATGGACCCTCAATTCTATGGTCAAATAATCTTCGACAAAGCAGGAAAAAATATACAGTGGAAAAAAGACAGTCTCTTCAATAAATGATGCTGGGAAAATTGGACAGCTATATGTAGAAGAATTAAACTCAACCATTGCCTTACACCATACACAAAGATAAACTCTAAATACATAAAAGACCTCAACATGAGACAGGAATCCATCAGAATCATAGAGGAGAACATGGGCAGTAACTTCTTCGATATCAGCCACAGCAACTTCTTTTAAGATATGTCTCCAAAGGCAAAGGAAACAAAAGCAAAAATGAACTTTTGGGACTTCATCAAGATAAAAAGCTTCTGCACAGCAAGGAAACAGTCAACAAAACAAAGAGGGAATCATGAGACCCAGCTTTGCCACAATAGTTAATTATTTAACTTTTTCAGCCTAAGTATTTTTAGCCAAAAGTTGGAATTATAGAACTTGAGTTATTTTTCTCGGTGATTATCAAATAATGTGGTTAAGAGCACAGATTTAAGACCAGATTGCCTGGATTAAAATCTAAACTCTGTTACTTACGAGCTATATGACTATGGAAGAGTAATCTGACATCTCTATGTGCTATTCCTCATCTATAAATGAATTGTTATGAGAACAAAATGTTCTAATATTTGGAAAGTGCTTAGGATAGTGTCTGACACACAATAAGCATACTATAAATGTTTGGTATAAAATAATTATCATTTTTATGATATAATATGTAATATATCATATATGATATAATTGTATAATTATAAATTACATTAATAATTATATAATTATACCATATCATGCAATTTTACATAATATTACATGCTATAATTAATATAATTTAAATAATTAATATAGTATAATTGTATGGTATATGATTTGTATAATCTATACCATATTTGTATTCCAAATCATATACCAATTTGTATAATTACTAAACTTATTATTATGTAATAATATTTTGGCTTCCAATTTAAAAGTTCTGATTTAGAACTTTTCCCTGAGAGACAGACCACTTTTTTTTTTTTTTAATTTTATTTTTTATAAACATATATTTTTATCCCCAGGGGTACAGGTCTGCGAATCGCCAGGTTTACACACTTCACAGCACTCACCATAGCACATACCCTCCCCAATATCCATAACCCCACCCCCCTCTCCCAACCCCCTCCCCCCATCAACCCTTAGTTTGTTTTGTGAGATTAAGAGTCACTTATGGTTTGTCTCCCTCCCAATCCCATCTTGTTACATTTATTCTTCTCCTACCCCCTTAACCCCCCATGTTGCATCTCCTCTCCCTCATATCAGGGAGATCATATGATAGTTGTCTTTCTCCGATTGACTTATTTCACTAAGCATGATACCCTCTAGTTCCATCCACGTTGTCTCAAATGACAAGATTTCATTTCTTTTGATGGCTGCATAGTATTCCATTGTGTATATATACCACATCTTCTTGATCCATTCGTCTGTTGATGGACATCTAGGTTCTTTCCATAGTTTGGCTATTGTAGACATTGCTGCTATAAACATTCGGGTGCACGTGCCCCTTCGGATCACTACGTTTGTATCTTTAGGGTAAAAACCCAGCAGTGCAATTGCTGGGTCATAGGGTAGTTCTATTTTCAACATTTTGAGGAACCTCCATGCTGTTTTCCAGAGTGGTTGCACCAGCTTGCATTCCCACCAACAATGTAGGAGGGTTCCACTTTCTCCGTATCCTCGCCAGCATCTGTCATTTCCTGACTTGTTAATTTTAGCCATTCTGACTGGTGTGAGGTGATATCTCATTGTGGTTTTGATTTGTATTTCCCTAATGCTGAGTGATGTGGAGCACTTTTTCATGTGTCTGTTGGCCATCTGGATGTCTTCTTTGCAGAAATGAGACAGACCACTTTTATAGGGAAAACAAGACTAGATTTCTGGGGTGCCTGGGTGGTTTAGTCGTTGAACATCTACCTTTGGCTCAGGTCATGATCCCAGGGTCCTGGGATCAAGCCCCACATGGGGCTCCCTGCTCAGCAGGAAGCCTGCTTCTCCCTCTCCCACTCCCCCTGCTGTGTTCCCTCTCTCACTGTCTCTGTGAAATAAATAAATAAAGCCTTAAAAAAAAAAAAAAAAAGACTAGATTTCTGAGGCTTCAAGTCCAAGACCACACTTAGGACTGTGATATATTCTCCAAAATAATGATTGCCAGCATAGGACCATACTTGGTGCAGAGTTCACTTAGCCATTATGGTGATATCTGACTTGCTTTCTATAATTGAAACTTCAGTCATTGGTACACATTAGAGATGTGGAAAGCACAAAGAGCCACACTTTGAAAGAATTGGGTGAAAAGTTGAGATTCAATAATAACACTCTGACTCTAAAGCCTGAGTCATGTCTGTCTAGCCTTTTCAACAACTATGGATTATGAACTTTAAACATATGTAATAAAAGAAATTATAATGCACTGAATCCCCATATACCCATCATGCTGCCTCAAAAGCTGTCAGTTCATATCCAACTTTGTTTCATTTTCCTCCTCATCTACTTCCCCTTGTCTTAGAGTATTTTCAAGCAAATTCCTACATTTTATTTTATCCACTGATAAAAGAATTAAAAAAAAACACATACTTAAAATAACATACCTATATAGGTAATAAGAATTTATTAATAAAATCCTTTATCTAGTTTATATTTAAATTCCCAAGTGTCTTATAAATGTCATAATGACAGATTTTTAGTTTTCTCTATTTGAAACTATTGATTAGATTTTTAAAATCTTTTTTAAGTTAGAGTTTCCTACACCCTCTCTTTTTCCTCCATCCTGATTGGATTTTGGTGCAGAGTAGTTGACTATGTTCCTCTCTCCTTTGATTTCCTAAAAACTGGTAATTAGATCCAAGTTAGTGTTTCGTTTTATTTTTTTGGAACTTCTTGGGCAGTTGATTTTTAGAAGCTTTTCTTCCATCAGGAAATAGTAATGTCTGAATTTCTCTCTCTCTCTCATCTCTCTATGTTATTTATGGTAGTGTCTGGATTATTCAAAAAGAGTGTGAAATGGTGTTATATCCATTATGTTATTTCTTCTTCACTTTTTCTTGAAATAAATCTTTAATGATAAACTTCCCTTCATCTACTATTTGGCTATCCAGGTATTCAGTTTGTGTAAAAAGATAGGATAAATGTTTGATTTTTTTCTTTAGTTTTCAAATAAGAAGTTGATTTCCAAGTCTCCTCCAATAAAGACAAATTAGTTTTATTATTTCTGTTTCAACATGAATTAATACAATTAACCATTTCTAGTTTGTATTTAACACACTTTAATATTATATTTTAAATATTTTCAACGTTACATAATAAAACTGTGTAAACCTAAGGTTGAAAAACTGTATAGTGTACAGCCATGTAACTATCAACTAATTTCACAATTAACATTTTATTATATTTTTCATATACCTTATATTCATATATCATATATTATTACATATATCTATCCATGTTTCTATACTGTCAGTCAAGTCTGAGTATTTACTTTATTGTACAACTTTACAGTTATCATTAAAAATATGTTATGAGATACACAGGATACTTTGTACACTTAACCTCATAAATATGGCATTCAAGTTGGTCCCTAAAGAGTTATGTAATATTGGGACGCCTGGGTGGCTCAGTTGGTTAAGCCGCTCAGGTCGTGGTTAAGCTCAGGTCGTGGTTAAGCTCAGGTCGTGATCCCAGCATCCTGGGATCGAGTTCCACATTGGGCTCCTTGTTCTGTGGGGAGCCTGCTTCTCCCTCTGCCTCTGCCTGCCACTCTGTCTGCCTGTGCTCTCTCTCTTTCTCTCTCTGACAAATAAATAAATAAAATCTTTAAAAAAAAATTAAAAATTAAAAAAAAGAGTTTATGTAATATGGATGGATGGATGGATGGATGATTGGGTGGATGGTTGGGTGGTTGGTTGGGTAAATGGATAAATGGTTGGACAGACAGAAGGATGGGTGAATGAATAGTTGTTTATTTGGATGGGTGGGTGAATGGATGCCTCAAAATGTACCTTTTGCAAGGACAGAATGCAACTGAGAGGATTGGAATTAATAGAAAGCTCTTTTGTCTCTTACCCATTTCCTTGCATCCTGTGACTTTCTTACCTTGCCAGTTTGTTACAATTCTAAAATGGAAAAAAAAAAAGGGACTGTTTTTCAATACTTCAAAATGCTATACCAATTATGATAATACAAGATAATTATGTTCATGATTATCATTGATAAGATTGAGCAATTAACTCACTTAATCCTCACAAATATCCCCCAAATTGTACGGGAGAAAATCAAAACACAAAGACATTAAGTAATTTGTGTATCTCACATAAGAAATATATATATATTCCTCTTCTGATAACCCTTTTGGTCTCTTCATGAAAATCTTAGAAATTATTGCGGCTCGGGAATTAGAGTCCCTAGGTGGTTATGCCCATATTCTTTTCACTGACACAAGTGTTGCCATGATTTTTTTCCTTACTTAGGAAGACATACTACTTTGTTTTCCCTGGAAATTAAACTTCAGTAATATTACTTAAGATGACTTAAGATGTCCACTGATGATTCCTTGCAAATTGGATCACCTAAAAATACTGCTGATGTCAGCATGCTCTGTACTTCCAGGCACAAATCTTCATGCAACATGGCAACAGCTCCTAGTACGGCTTATTTAACCCTAAACTTTACCTATAGCTCAAAGCTCATTGTGGGGTAGCTTTCTTCCAAGAAAAAAAAAAAATTAAAAGAAAAGAAGTAGAGAGTATGTGGGGAATAAGAAATTATAATGTGCTATGTGAATAAGTTGTTCTCTTTTCTCTTAAATCAAAGAACAGATTTGTCATGTTTCCCTGAGGAAATTAGTCTTAAATTTTGTACCTTTCACTTGCCAGAATATTAATGGAGCTGAGTTATAATAAAAGACTCAATTCCTTGAACTCAGTAGTTCTTACTCTTCTCATTTCCTGCCTTCAGATACTTAAGGATAAAATGGAGGGAGAAAAAGAGTTTATGTTAATTAGTAAGTAGTGAGAAAATCCTAAAATGTGAATTAAATAGTGAGTCTCTTCAAGGCTTTACTCTTTTTAGACCAATTTGGTCAATTTTTATTGATGGTTTCTGTATCTGAATTAGTAAAAATGTAGAGGAGAGATTCCTTTATTAATGAAGTAAACAGCCTGGAGCTCTAGACTTGTTGCATATCTAACAAAAAGGAGAAAGCAAAAAGCATGAACTGAGTTTGAGGTGTGGTGGGATAAAGTTGAATATATTCCTGTTATTTTTCCAACTGAGTATTTATACAACATAATGGGGAAGTCATGTTAAATAATTCCTCTCTGACTTCTTGGGAGGATTGACTTATAATCATCCCCTTCACTCTTTCTAGTTTTCTATCTTCAGTCTCTTTCACTTGCAGTCCTAATGGAGCACTCCTTCCATATCTTTCCCTCCTGTCCTTGTAACTTAGCTAATAATATTTTCCCTCTAGAATGACTGTATTACTCATGTCAAGAGCACCTGCTTATCAAGCACAATTCAGTTAAAAGCCTACCTCATCTTGTCAGTAGGTCCTAAAAATCACCACTTTATAGCACTGATTAAGTATCTTGCTTTGGGGCTTCTTCCCTGTACTCTCATGACACTTGGTGATTGGTCGGGTCAAAGTTCTGAATTGTTGCCAATCTGGTGTGGCAAAATGGTATGCCTTAGTTGCTACTTCTGGGTTTTTTTCTTTTTTTTCCTCTTTTGAAGAGTGTGTATATTTCCTATTATGATTATCATTATGGTAAAACTGATGGCATTGTAATTTGATGCTTATCTTCTTATTTATTTAGAACATTGTGTACTCCCTGAGGACTCAAACTCATTCATTCTTTCTCTTTATCATTAATATTTGGCACTGAGCTATTCCTTTTGAAGACATTCCATCAACTATTAAAAGATAATCACTAGCTGTTACACTAGAGCTTATGTATTCAGATTACTGAATATTAATGAAATCGAAATATTTCAAGGGATACTTATTTTCCATATTTGTATGTAATTCATCTTAATCTATAAACTCTTTTTCCTATTGGTATGTTGTACTCTACCAAAATTTAAGTAGTAGTTGCCATGATCCACTGTTGTTGGTATACATTCATACTACCAGTCTGTCAAGCAAGACGCTTTTGGTTTCTTAAAAGTTTTTGAGGGGAGGCATCTATTTATGGGATCTTGTTTATTTCTTTGTTTATATTTTTGTTTTCCCGTCAGCAGAACCGTCCACATGAACCGGAACCAACTGAACTAAAATCACAGTTCTCGCCAGCCCATTTATATGACTAAGAAATGATAATAATTAAGCTAACATTAGGTAATAGAAATATCTAACATATCTAAATAAAATAGCTACCATTAAAATATCTAATAAATATCTAACATTAAGTAATAGAAATATTTTTAAAGTCTATTTTATTTGAATAAGAAAATAATTAAACTAGTCAATGTTCTCCCGTTACTCAATCCCTATTTCTAAAAGAGGGATTTCACAGTCTGAGTAATTTAACTCATAAGGGGTATGGCTATCTAGAGATATAATGTAAATAACTCCTTCCCTCCCTCCTTCCTTGCCCCTTAGATTGAGTTGGCTTCCATTTAGCTTCAAGTTTTGGTTATTTCACTTATTCACATGCAGGAGATGATAAGGTTTACGTTGAAGTCCAAAGTCACTGGAACAGACAGACATTGAGAGGCCTCACTCCTGGCTGAGTCTCAGCTCTGGCCCTCTCTCCATTATTTCTTTGTTTATATTCTTGTTCTCTATTGTATATATTGTATATATACTGTATATTGTATATATATTCTTGTTTATATTCTAGCTCCACTGGTTTGAGATGCTGAT
Source organism: Lutra lutra (assembly GCF_902655055.1). Lineage (NCBI taxonomy): Eukaryota > Metazoa > Chordata > Mammalia > Carnivora > Mustelidae > Lutra > Lutra lutra. Next base: position 102,056,013 of record NC_062280.1, read on the forward strand.
AACTTTGAGACTTTCTGACCCTTGTTCTCTAAAAATATTATGTTACAAGTGAGGAGACTTTCCTTCACTGATTTGTTACCTGTGAGAATAATTTATCAGAGGAATTAACTCCAATTATCTTAACTATTTTACCTCAATTGGGGAGACAAGGTATGTTAAAGTAAGAATAAAAATATTTTACAGGTCAGTTCATGCTAGCCAACACAGAGTTGTCTCTGATTTATTGCATTATTTTTAACAAAAAAATATGTACAGAGTATGAACCTTAAAGATAAATTTGCTCTTCTATTTTCAAAGAGGGAAAAAAGTCATACCAACAGAGGAAATTTCTCAATGTACAAACTGACTCCTTGTTTCCTTCTTTGTTTATCTCAGAAAATGTTAGAAATTCTAACCTAAAATTTAAAATTTTAATTTTAATTTAAAATTTAAATTTTAAATTTTAAATTCACTGTGTATCTTGGTGGATAGAGAGTGCTTCAAATAGGTTGTAGCCTTCACATTTAGAAGGAAGTTCAGCCCTCCACTTCTGTGTACTTGATATTTATAAAATAAATGGTGAATATAATCACACATTCAGTAAAAGGTAAAAAAGGGAATAGGAGAGGATAATGGACAACTGATGGTTGATGCTATAATTGAGAGTGATAGAAAGAATTAGGACAATAGGATCTCCCAGAACAATACTGGTCAGGGATAATTTTGTCCAAGAATCTGTAATTACAAGTAAGTTTTGTTTTGAAAAAGTCCTTAAAGAAGTGTTACTGAAGTGTATCCACTATAACCTAAGAAGTTAAATAATGTAACTGGCGACATCCTTTCTCTCTTCTTTATAAACATGGAAGATTTTTACCTAGAAAGATGTGCTCCATAAAAGCAAAGGTCATGTCTGACTTGTCCTTCATTATGGACTGTTGCCATTGCAATCTGTGTCAAAGTGGATAATTCTAACATACATTGAATAAATGAATCTGTATAGGAACATGAAATGTGTTATTCTCTCTAAACCATATCTACCTATTGCTATACCATATACTTCATTAACAAAGAACTTTTACTTCTCTGTATACAAACACATATGCAGTAAAATGAATTGCTTTCATTCATTCAAATAAACTTTGTTGAGTATTTTTATGTAGACGGGTACTGGGAAACTAAGATAGATAAAAAAAAGAAAAGATTTTTTTCCTTCATGGAATTTATAATTTCTCAATGACAGATATCAAATAACTATACAAATGAGTGTATTACTATAGGCTGACACAATTGCTCTTAAAGTCTGTATTATGCATAACATGCATAACATGTGAACCTGACCTTGAGTGAAAGAAATACCCTCTAGCCAGGAAAGATAGATACAGATAGAGATAGAGATAGAGATACCTTTTATATATCTATAAATTTTATAAATATCTATAAATTTTAGATTTATAGATTCTACAAATTTTATAGATATATAAAAGATATATCTATATCTATATCTTTTAGAATATAAGATTTAGGGTGCCTGGGTGGCTCATTTGGTTAAGCGTCTGCCTTCAGATCAGGTCATCTTCCTAGGGCCCTGGGATCAGGCTTCCTGCCCAGCAGGAGTCTGTTTTTCCCTCTGGCCCACTGCTCATGCTCTCTCTCAAAAATAAATAAAATCTTTAAATAAATTTAGAATGTAAGATCTATGAAGGCAAATAAAGATTCATGTTTGTTTGTTTTTAATTAATGTGTAATGTATTATTTGTTTCAGGGGTAGAGACCTGTGATTCATTGACTTATATAACACCCAGTGTTCATTATATCACATGCCCTCTTTTTTTTTTTATTTTTTTTTTAAAGATTTTATTTATTTATTTGACAGAGAGAGATCACAAGTAGATGGAGAGGCAGGCAGAGAGAGAGAGAGAGAGGGAAGCAGGCTCCCTGCTGAACAGAGAGCCCAATGCAGGACTCTGTCCCACGGACCTGAGATCACGACCTGAGCCGAAGGCAGTGGCTTAACCCACTGAGCCACCCAGGCGCCCCACATGCCCTCTTTAATGTCCATCACCTAGTTGCCCTACCCCACCCCACCCCACCACCCACCTCCCCTCTAGCAGCCCTCAGTTTGTTTCCTAAGATTAAGAGTCTCTTAATATCAGTTAAGAGTCTTAAGAGTCTTAGTTATCAATTAAGAGTCTAGCATATCAATGAGATCATATGATAATTGTCTTGTTTTTTGCTGACTCCCCACCATTGGGTACAGTGAATTGCATATTGTGAGCACTCAATGAATAATGACTATGAATGCAAAAATGAAGCGAGGCTTGGAATCTGAGAGAGAAAAGTGAGAACAGAATTTCATACAAAGTCTTGTTCAAGAGCTGCGTGTAATAGTATGTGGAATTACCTAACCTGATGCTTTTAGGAATAAAGCACAATTTCATGTAACTAAAGTGTCAAGAGTGAGGAACTTGCTATGACAGTTCGCACTGGAAAGGGTCTTGCTACCCAAGACTTACTGTCCAAATTAAGGAATATAGTCAATATTCTCAGATCAATTATAGCCATCAATTGAACATAATATGCATAAAATAGTTTTTCATAGGAACATTATTCTGGTTGAAATGAATGAGGATATGGGAGATAAGAATAGGGATTGCAATGAATAGAGGAAGGATATAAATTCGGAGATTGGATTCAATTGCACAGACAGAAAATAACACTGATTTACACTAGACAGGGTGTGATTGGCTGAATAATGCTCCACTCCAAAGACATCCATAGCCTACCCCCAAAACCTGTAAATATGTTATCTTACACAAGGAGCTTTGTAAATGTTATTAAACTAATGATCTTGAAATGAGGGAATTATCCTGGATTGTTTATGTGGGCCTGATTTAATCACATGGGTTTTTTGTAAAAGGAAGATAGAAGGGTCAGAGTCAGAGAGAGAGATGAGAAAAGCTACAATGCCAGTGGATGTTGAGGATGGGGTCATGAGCCAAGGACTTTTAGGCAGCCTTCAGAATCCAGAAAATTAGCATAGGCACATATGGTGAGGGTGAGACGTATGAGTATTCAGGGGAAATTAATGAAATTCATAAAGATAACGTGGATTTAGTATGTATATGGTGGTGAGATAAAGGGGATTATCAAGAATGGCTCCTAGGCAACTTTGTTGAGAACAGCAGAAGACCATATTTAAAGCAAGAAGATTATGAATTCCTTTTGGGACCTACTGAGAATGAGTTGTCTTTTAAGATATGCAAAAGGAAATGTCAAGTAGGCCATGGAGATTATGCTTCTGAATCTTAAAGCTAGAGGGCCTATAGGAGATAAAAAACTAATCATAGATTTCAATAACAATGAAGTTCTGAATAGAGCTGTTTGGAATGAGACAGCCGGCAGAAGCCAGACTGAAGTGGGATGAAAGTTACAGATAAGGAAGTGGAGACAGCTGACATAGATACTTTTCTCAAGTTCTTTGTGAAGTGGAAGAGAGAGAATTCTAGAAGGTCAAGAGAAGTTTAGAAGGTTTTCAGAATTTTCATTAGTTTAATATTAGAGAGCTTACATTCTCAAGGTAAAGAATTTTTAAAGAGAGAAGTATTAAATATACAAAAAGAAGCAAAATGAACTTTGAAGGTTTTGGGTTTCTAAAAGATGAGAACCAAATAGGAACCAAATTGTGTGGAAACATTGTAGATAAGGGAATAACCATTATCTTATATTCTAACAAGAGTGAAGTGAGAAAAGGATTATTACGGATAGAAATGAGTTAATAGTTTTTGTAGCAAAGATTAAGAGGATTTGTTTTTAATAGAATGTGTGGTGTATGCTTGTGCGTACACGTGTATGTATATAAGCTAATATATACACATGCATATATATAAATAGTATTTTCATATGTGTGTGAATAACAATCAGTTTTGGAACTGGAGAGGTGGGGGGGAGAGAGAGATTGAGAAAGGGAGAGAGAGGGAGGGAGAGATGGAGAGGTAGTCTTATTCATCCTCTAAGAGCAAGGCTGGGCGGAGAGACTGTTGGTGAGAGAACGAAGGTGGCTTTGATTTTGAGTGCTAGAATTTTGTTGTGTGTATTTCTGCACCCTCAGTATCTCTGCACCCTCAGCATGCCTGACAGTAAAGAACACACAACTTCAACTACTTTCCTCTTTATTTCTCTATAGTTTTTTATTATCTACCACTCATAGATTTTTGTTTAATATCACTATTGTTTCCGTAAACAAACTCTCCTATAGATAGTTTTTTGAGCTTTTCACTAGAAATGACTCACCAGTCCATATGTTCTTATTTATCTATTAATATTATTTTTTAAATTTATTTCTCTGTTAGAGAGAGGGCATGAGCCGGGGTAGGGGGGGAGGGACAAGAAGAGAGAGAGGGAAAGAAACTCCAGCAGACTTCCCGCTGAGCATGGAGCTCCATGCAGGACTCAGTCTCACGACCCCAAGATCATGATTTGAGCCAAAATCGAGAGCCAGCAGCCTAACCAAATGAGCCACCCAGGTGCTCCTCCTTTAATATTATTAATCACTATCCCCATATTTCATAAAATGAGTACCATGACTCAGGTACTTTGTTTGATATATACTGTGTAAAATGGAAGGAAATTTAGTGGGGAAGATAAATTTGCTTGATATTGGATATGAAAACATAGCATTGATAAAAATGTACAATGTTAACTCAGACAAAGACAGTAACAATGGCTGGTGAGGACAAAACATAAAAGTGTGTATTTAACTATATAAACAATAAATACTGATAAGGGTAGATGACAAAATGATGACAAAAATGGAGGGAAAAGGGTACAGAGCCATTCCCTTCATGTCCCCTTCCCCTTATCTTTAATCTATAGCTACAACTCATCTGGGACTTTAAGGGTGAAATAGGTAAAGATGGATGGAAATGATGTAGAATTAGTGTGCATGAATAGCTCCTTGTTGGTGGGCATTATTCTTGGTGTTTTCAGGAAAAGATAAGAAAAAGAGAAGAACACTTTGATTAAGGTGACTGTGGAGGGTGTCCACCTTCACAATATTTAAAGTATTTATTGCCTCCTTTAGTTAATTTTAGCTGCATATTTTAAGATTTAAGCGACAGTTAACAATGCTATTTAGCATTCATCCATGACTGTCATCCTTTTTATGCCTGCTGAATCTATACTCTTATTCTATGTTTAAGAAAGTATGAAAACGTACCAAAAATGGCAATAATATTCTTTAGGATATGCAGGCTAGGCCAACATGTTCCATATTTATAGGTCTAGCTATACTTGATTATATTGCATTCAGTTTCTTGGAAGAGAGCAAGGTAATTGATTATGTTATTGTTTAAATAAAATGCCAGTGAAAATAATATTTTAAAAACCAGTTTGAACCATCCCTACAATGTTGTACATAAAAAGACAATCTAAGAAGAAATCAATATAATTGAGTAAAAAGACAAATCTCTGTTGCCAGCAACCATATAAATCACACCCATTGCAAGCCACTTGCCATTATTAACTACACTGGTATCTGCCTCACTGTAGCCAAATATGGAAGCAGGTGTGCATACATATATTTAGCTAATCAGGAAACTGCTTTTCTCTGTTTCCAAAATGATATGGCTTGTATGTTTCTTTCTATCTGCTTAAAGCAAATAAGTCTTGGGCTAAGTATTGAAAGAAATGCTGACCTTAAGAAGAAGAGAGTGAAATCTATTTTAAGAGAGTATGACACCAGCTGGAAAAGTAGTGAGTGGGAACTGAGGGAGAAATTAAGAATGTGGAACAGAACAAAGAGGTTGTGTTACACTTCCACTCAGTGAAAAACAAAATTAGAAAGGCATTTGGTTTGGAAGAAGAGGAGAAAGAAAGAAAGAGATTTTCAGGTTCTAGTGTGATAGCTCTGTTGAGTGAGATGCCATTTTCCCATCTATACGCAGAAAGTTATATTGGTGATGCTGAGCTAATACTCGTTCTACTTCATTGACTTGTGCTTAAGTCCCTAAGGAATTTGCTTTAGATTTTAGCATGCCTAAAATTTAAAAATGGTAAGCCATGAATGACTGAGGTATTGTGTCTTATTTAAGCCAGTGAAAACTAATGCACGCTATTGAAATGGTGTAGCATCCAGCTATATTCTTACTGATAATATGGTACAGGACAAAACTACAAAATAGTCACAGGGTTTAGAATGGCTTAAGAACAATAGCCACAGCGATTTTGAAGATAATAAGGCAAAGTATGTTGGTTACAAAAACTAACATAACCACATTCTTCCAGTGGAATTGGCTTAAAAAATAAAACTGTTTACATTAAGGAGAAAAATTGGGCAACTAAACATGAGGTTTACTGAATATATTATTGGGAATGGAGTACAGATGATTACTGAAGTTCAACTTGTAAAGATCTTATATTTTTAGATCATGATTATTAGAGTTTAAGGAATAAAGTTTTTCTGCAACAATTACACTTACTGAACCTTTCTCATGGGATTTTATGTAAGTAACCAAGATAATACACACACATAAATGCTGTGCCATTTGCATCAAATATCTCAGTGAAATCAGAAAAATTTAATTAGATTTATGTGTATGGCCTCTGGGATATAAAATATGTGGTTAAAATAATTGAAATTTTCAGACTGTGGTGACAGATAAATAGTTATAAACTTCAGGGCAATAATTACAACTGAGTGGCTCTCAAGGAAAGACATGTTTAAAATTTTTCTTTATTCTAGCTCTTAATCTTATTTGTACCATATCTAAAATATCAAACATAAGCACGTTCTTTGAACAAATTCGTAACTCTGGGAACTAAGTGAATCATTTTACTAATTTTTCATTGAACCATCCATATAATTATGTATGTGCAGAGATCTCAGTAGCTATTGTGCATATTGGGGAAAAGTGGTAGAAAGAAGTGAGGGAGGTGACTCATATAGAAGGATTTGGATCCAGATGAAAAATGAATTAAACATAGATTTAGGATCAATCTGGGCATATGGTTTGTAGATCTCTTGTGTCACCTCAATATACTCAATACATTTCTGTATTACTAGCTCACGGTAGATTTGTTTCCTTTTACCTATTACCTACCAAATTCTATCTATTTGATTTTTATCTTTGAAATGCAATGAGGTGAACTCTCAGAATTCAATGTGGATACAGGTAGAAGTAAAGTGTTAAAGTGATAACTATAACATGTTTATAGTAGTCAAATCCTTTTTTAATTACATGTGAATGAAATTTTAATCACATTGAAGTTTAAGGATCCATTAAATAATACAAGCATTAATATAGTATGTTAATTGGGGTTAAGAGGAAAAAGTTAAAAAAAAAAAACACCCAAAAGAAAAGTCATTCTCTGGGGCGCCTGGGTGGCTCAGTGGGTTAAGCCGCTGCCTTCGGCTCAGGTCATGATCTCAGGGTCCTGGGATCGAGTCCCGCATCGGGCTCTCTGCTCAGCGAGAAGCCTGCTTCCCTCTCTCTCTCGGCTTGCCTCTCTGTCTACTTGTGATCTCTCTCTGTCAAATAAATAAAATCTTTAAAAAAAAAAAGTCATTCTCCGAATTTTGGGTAGAAAGAGTTTAATAAAGGAAGCAGTGGAATGAGAGAAGTCACCACTGAAGATCAGAAAGGTATCGGTCAAGGTGTCATCTGTAGGGCAGAATCACCAACAGTGATATAGAATAAAGATGGGATTTGACTGTACACAGTGGAGGACCTGGCTAACCAGTTTACAACTATCGCTTTTGTGCTGGGGGCTAGGCTGGCATCAGCAGGGCAGGTGGTCAAGAAGATGAAAAGGGAGTGGAGAAGAACAAGTACAAACTGGATGCAAGTGGGAAATCTGGAACCCTGAGAGGGAGCTCGAACCCACAAGGGCCTCTCATGACTTCTAGCCTTCCTTCCTATGATAAGAGCAGCTGCAGCAGAAGCTGGTGAATCTTCTGGGTGTCTGGGTGGCACAGCTGGTTGAGCATCCGAGTCGGTTTCAGTTCAGATCATGCTCTCAGGATCGTGGAATTGAGTCGTGTGTCATACTCCACACTCAGCACAGAGTCTGCCTGGGTTTCTCACTCCCTCTCCCTCTGCTCCTTACTCTCAATTTCTCTCTCTCTCAAATACACACACACACACACACACACACACACACACACACACACACATGCACACATGAAAAAGGTGGTGACCTTAATTGAAGAACTCAATATGCATCTGTTTGGAGTGTCAAAGAAGCTACCGTAAGAGAGGTCCTGAAGAAACTGTAAGAGTTCTAAACTGGGCTGCTGCTTCATGCCCACAAAGTGAAGCAGGGGACCCATCACAGGCCAAAACAGAGCCCGAGTCAACATTGACCTGTCTAGAATATCCATGAGTGCTGCCTAACTTTTACCTTATGAATCTCATTAAATATCTCCTGAGGCCAGCTTTGTCCCAGAACCCAACAGAGGAGAGAATTCTGGAAATATAGTTCCAGTTTAGCTGATATGGAAACCTAAGAGGGAGACTGCATAAAGGTTACTAAAAATCAACCAGAAAGCAAAAGCAGGTCATCCTCAAAAGTTCACTGTAAAGTTGCTCAGGAATCTCTAAGAAACTCTCATTAACATTCTGTCTGCAGCAGCAAATGGCTAGTTCTTAGAAGCTCGTAGAGAAGCTACTGAATCTCATATCTTCCTCATCCACATGAGTACAACTGTATAAGAGAATAATGACTTCTTTCTTTTCCACCCTCCAGATTTCCAAAGAGTTTCTTTTATTGAAACAACTCAAAGCCAGAACCATAAAGGGAAGAAAATTCTGGGATAGGAGGTTCCTGGCTTCTCTTATGCTGTGCAGTAAAGCCCTTGAAAGAGGAAGTCCTGGGGATGCTGAATTGGCAAGAGACAATCCAGAAAATATAAATATTCAACGTGTGTCCTTATCTGAGGGAGGATCATGTAACGTGTTCTAAAAGGATCGGGAAACAGATACAGAGGAGATGGTATTTAAGCTAACTCTTAAGGAGAAATAGAAATGTTCAGGCAGGGAATATAGGAGAAAAGTAGGAAAGTTGGGGAGAGCAGACAGCTTGAGCACAGGCATGAGTAGGCGGAAGCACATGGCATATACCAAGAGCTGTACTAGCTGAGGAGGACTGCAGTCTGCAATGCAGGATGTGAGAAGAAAGGAGGGAGAGGAGTCTGGAAAGGTGGCATAAGAAACGTAGAGGCAATGGTGTGCCTCATAAGGGAATAACATGGGTAAATTTGCCTTTTAAGCAACAGATAGTAGGCAACTATGAAGGAGAGCAACTCCAAGTGGGAGACTGGAAACAGTGCAACTGGGTTTCCCTTTCAGAAAGTTCAAGTAAGAAATGATGGAAGGGGGGGCGCCTGGGTGGCTCAGTGGCTTAAGCCTCTGCCTTGGGCTCAGGTCATGATCTCAGGGTCCTGGGATCGAGCCCTGCATCCGGCTCTCTGCTTAGCGGAAAGCCTGCTTCCTCCTCTCTCTCTCTATGCTTGCCTCTCTGCCTACTTGTGATCTCTCTGTCAAATAAATAAAAAAATAAAAAATCTTTAAAAAAAAAGAAATGATGGAAAATGACTAAAATCTTGAAAGTTGGACTAAAAATATGACCAGATTAATGAGTTTGATAAGTTGGGGAGATTTCCTAGGGTCATGGCTTGGGTGACTCTTGTGCCTTCCATTGCACAGAGGAGACAGGAAGCTAGAAGAATTGAGGAAAGTTATGCATTTGGTTTTAAGGCAATTGGAGTTGGTATCCTGTGAACTATTCACATGATAGTGTTCAGTGTACAGTTGTGAATACGAGTATCAAACTCAAGGAAAAAGCCTTGGTGGAAACCTATTTGTGAGTAATTATTGAAGTATAGTTGAGACACAGGGATGAATAAATGTTGACAAAACAAGCTATGCCATGAATAAGATACCTCTTACTCAGTAGTTAATGAGAGCTTGGCACTAAGCTTCAACTGTGGATTCTTTAAAAAGTCAGTGATAAATTTTTCCTGCCCACACAGCTCTAAGTAAGTATCTCTGCATGTGTGTTGTTTAGATTTCGAACTTGAGGAAGTATAAGTAATATATACTCCTAAGCAACTGGACATAAACAGTAAAAATTGTGCATATTTTAAACTAGATTTTTTTGTGGACCCTCAGTGACAGATCTCACTACCTTTGCGTTTAGCCTCATTTTCTTCATCTATCTAGTGCTGTGGGGAAAATGAAGCTAGAAAAGCATATATAGTAAGTCTTTGCCATAAAGCTGAAATTCCATGGAAGTGTTATAAGCATAGCTGTTATTTTATGTATAAAAGTTGAAAGTTTAAAAGAAATATTTAGAGATTCAGTCACCTAAATGTTTATAAATGTCCTGCAGTAGGTTAGACCAGACATCGTCATAATTAACTCTATATTTCTGTTTTGGAGCAGATTTCAGTTTTATGTGGTAAGAATATCTAACTACACACTAAGTAAACACATATTCTGTCCATTCGTCATTGTCCATTATTTCCAGCAATAGAATACTTACTATTTGGGATAGAAAATAGCAATTGAAGTTTTATATTGTAGTAATAAACAAATTAAGTTGTCATAACTACTTTTCATAATCCTCTGTCTTGTAGCACTGGTTGACTTGGAGGCACATTAGCTTTTCCCAAGGACTGAGCCACTAGTAATGAATTTCAGGGGAAGAGTAAATGCACACTAGAGATTTACAGACAGATAGAGTCATATCTTCCAACCTTCTAAAGAGGTCTCTGAGTGTCATACTCTCCACCTTGATGCTCTGCATTCAGTCTTAAAGAGAAAAGCTTGGACATAAATCGTGGACAAAATGTTGTTCTTGTGGACACATAATTAGATAAGTTTACTATTGGGGGACAGGCCGTTTTTTTCTAGAAGATATGTTGAAATGAAAGTCCTGTTTCTTTCTGATGATCTTCCTTTATTTCTTCCCTTCCTTTATTTCTTCACATGGCTAGATTATAATTGGGAGGCTGAGGAACATCACTGTGCTTTGTCGGGGGTCCAACTGAAATGCCACATAAATCAAAATTGCCAAAGACTTGTTACTTGATTTACAAATTGAGAAATTTGTTCTCATTCACAAATGTGCCAATGCTAAAATAAAGGGGATGTGTGGTACTGAATAAATAAGTCCTTTTATGTTTTACGTAGCTTAAGTCAGGGAAGAAAAGCATTCTCTGTGAATGGTCAGATAGTAAAGATTTTAGGCTTTGAAAGTTATGAAGTTTCTGTTGAGGCTATTCAGTTCTTCTGCTGCACATGAAAGCCGCCATAGATGACTTGTAAAGGAGTGAGGAGACAACATTAAAGAAAAAGGACAATCCTATGGAAGGAATGCTGAGTAAAAATATTTAAAAAGCATTCTCAAAGTTAAATAGAGAAAGAACACAAGCAAGGGGAGCTGCAGCGGGAGAGGGGGAAGCAAGGAGTGCCATGTGGAGCTCGATTCCAGGACCCTGGGATCATGACCTGAGCAGAAGGCAGATACTTAGCTGACTGAGCCACCCAGGCACCTAGTTAAAAAAAAAAAAAAAATTCTTGTCCTTGATAATGTCCTCGAGCTGGTGAATAAACCAACCACAGCACCACCCTGCCTCTTGACTTTTGTTTGGTGAGGCACTATGTTTCCTCTTCTATAAGCTATTTGTAGCTGTTTAATTTTTGTTGTTACTTGCAGCCTAATTCATCTTGAATTAATTCCCTTCAGTCAAATAAGTAATAAAATATTCAACCTCAGCATACCGTTCCTCAATAATTAGGTCATTTGTGGATATTCACTGTAATATTAACTGAGTAGTTAATGATAATTAAGCTAAATTGTAGGTTTGATGCTCATGGGGTCAGTCTAGTTGTTCTATTTTATAATTATGGTCTTCCATTTTCTACAGTTCAGTAAGTTGAAAGAGGACAATGGAGTACCATTTTATTCATTCATTCTACAATATTTATTGGTCAACATCCATGTGCAGACACTGAGCTTGCTACTGCAATTTAATGGTAAGTAAAATAGGTTTGATTCTGATTATAGGCAGCATGCATTCTTGTAGGTGAGAAAGACATTAATCAGATAATCACAAAATTATGTCTTTACAAACTGTGATAAGTGCTAACAAGGGGCAAGTACAAAGAGCCATATGAGTCATAACAGTGAGATACAGCCTAATCTGGGGATTAGAGAAGATTTTCATGAAGAAACAGTGCTTGAGTGGAGACCCAAAGGGTGTTTAGGAAAGGGAGAGGAGAGCTTAAGGCCAGGGGAGAACATTTCCAGCAGGGCCCTGAGGTGGTGTGGTATTCACAAACTGAAGGAAAGACAATGTGACAGAACCTCCAAGAGCCCTGGGGGATCTTGGTGTGAGAAGAGGCTGGGAAGCAGGAAGTCATGGAACCCTCAGGGCTATGTAGCTTTGGTTAGGGGAAAGTCAAAGTAAGGCAAGTGAACTACTCACCACCTTTTTCCACAAATAAAGACATTAAACCATTTAGTATAAAAAGTGGCAGTAGTTCTCAAACTTCCAAGTTGTAGCAGAGCATTTTGCAGAATTTCTGGGCCCTGTACAGAGTCTCTTATTCAGTAGGTGTGAGCTGGGGCCCAAGAATCTGCATTCTCAATGAGGTGGGAGGGGATGCTGATGTCCTGGTTCAGGGACCACACCTGAGAACCACTCGTATGTGATTTAACAAAACCAATGTTTTTCTTTTCTGTGCTTGTATCATGAAAAGCTGAATGTGAAAAGGACTCTAGAATGAGAATCAAGAAAGATACCGTTAATTATATATCTATCCTCAGCCTATGGAGGACTCAAAGCCCTTCTCTTGTTGAGTACTTTACATCAACCCATTTGTTCAGAGTAACTGATTTGGTCCTTAAAACACCTTTCTGAATGAGGTAGACCTGAGATGGTTATAACTTTCTCCTGATCATTTAACCATCATTAAATGGCTTCTCCACAGACACAGAATTAAAATGGGGCTAAAGCCAGGGCTTCATGGCAACCTCTTCACTCCACACGCCCTACACTTTCCATTATACAGCATTTAAATAAACATTATGCTTTCTTCCAACACTAACATTTACTGTTTCTATTAAGTGCCTGATAAATTGTCTTAATAGTCATGACCCCACACTATTAACTGAAAATTAAAACTCGAGTGGTTTGTTATCCCGTCATTATTTTGAAAAGTAAGTCAAGTTTATACCACTTGATGTCCTCAGCAAATGACTTTAGTGTGGTTCTCTTTAACCAACAGAGAGACTGGAATCTTTATATAGAAAAAATAGGATTCTATAGGAAACAAACCAAGAAAAATGAATAATACTGTAATTTTTTCAAAAGATGAAAGTGGGGGTAAGCTTTCAAGCATTTATTTCAACAAGGAGAGCAATTCAATGAGAATGTGTGTGTCTTTGGAGAATGAAGTACTGAAAATTATCTTTGCACTTTTATTTATATAGAGTCTCTGGTTTGTTTGTTTTCAATAAAATGTCTTCAAAATTTCTCCCTTTTATATAACATAAGAATATACCATCATTCATATTTTAGAGTTTTCTAACAATATTGTGTATAATGTGCAGTTCTTAAATAATTGTTCTCATAGTGGATAATGAGGTGAAATATTAATTAGATTTACTAATGAAAGTTAGCATTGTTAATCTACTATAGAAAAGGTTTAAAGAGATAAATTATTATTCTTGTCAGCTGCACCAAAAATATGTTTTATGTCACTAATTTTTCCAATATCAATATCAACAAGAATAATATGTTATCAGCTTTAGGGAGAAAAGTGTGCATTAAAATCATGGTGAATATATATAGTCAAAATAGGAAAGAGGCTTAAATTATTGATTTCTTATTACACTGCTATTGGCACATTGCTTTCCTGTAATGCTTTGATGAATTTTAAAAAAAGGAAAGGCTTTTTTTGAAAGTTCAGTAGAAATGTCACCTTTTTTATTCATTCATTCATTCATTCATTCATTCACTAAGGACCTGCTGTATAGCAAGTGAAGTTCTAGGCATTACGGATATTTAACAAAGCAGAAGAAAATTCTCTATTTCAAAGAATTACATTGTAGAGGGGAAAATTAAGAAAAGATAGAGAAATAGACTATTAGTTGACAATAAATTCTATGGAGAAAAATAAAGCTAGGAATTCAGAGAGAGAGTTGGAAAGGCTTTTCTAATTTTAAATAGAGTAGTGAGGTGATAATAACAAAGAAAGTGACACTTGCATGAAGACCTGAATAAAATGAGGGAGTGAGCCCTGCAGTTCATTCCCTGGGCAAACAATATCCTGGGCAAAGGGCGATGGAGATCAGTAGAAGCTATTTGGAACCTTGGTTGAAAGTTAACATTAAAATAAGAGTATAAAATGCGCCACAAATGACTTCAAACTACCCCAGTCAGGTATTTCATTTTTAACAAGTTCCCAGGTGATGCTGACCTGCTCGTCCATGGACCACATTTCAGGTAGTACAGGTGTGTCCACATAGAGACCTTCCAAGCTCTGAAGGCTAATGCAAAGGTAGAAGACAAAATGATCTTGTGAGATGAGAAAATTGTGGGGAAAATTAAACAAACAAACAAAAAAACCAAAACAAAAAAACAAAGAATAGCTGCAACCATCAGACTTGCTGTATTTGTAAATCCTTTAGAAACCAAAGAGCTGTATCTCTAAAGTATTTACGATATACTAGGACATGAACAACCCATGGCCACATGAATAAACAGTAACAGTTGCGAGGTGATCCTCTTCCTGTCCTTCTACCCCTAGAAATGACTGCCAGATGGGCAGTGACAGTACATAACCAAGTCACTCTTGACAATGGAAGTAGTTCCTTTCTTTCACCGCTGCCATTTTGAAGGGGGCCCTCTGCTGGACTGATTGAAACATGTCAGTTTTTGCCCAACAATACTGCATTGAATAAACTTTGGGGTCCTTGGACTTAACAAAAGAAGGAGGAATTAAAGACAAATCTCCTTTTTCACAGGATTGGGCAGGATGTGAGATTTCAAATCCTACCATGAAGACGTAGGATGTGTTGATTATGTGTTATGATTACACATAGTTATTTGCCTTTGCATTTATGTGTTTGCATCTTTGCCCAGTCTACAAACTGGAAGCTCCTGGAGGCACAAGGACAAGGGAGGCAGGGAACTTGGCTTTTATGTTTTCATATAGTACAATCCAAAGCACAGAACACATATATAGTGTGTGTTGTGCTCAGATATTCAAATAATTATAACAAATTATAGATGTGTACTCATGCATTTTTGCTTAATATCACAAAAATGAAAAATGATCATGTGTCCAGCCAGGATTCTTGGAGATAACATTTTTGCCTCTTGCAGCTGCACGATTTACATCAATTATCTCAAAACCATTCTTGGTTGCTTTTCAACAGTTTTCATTCTTTTAAGTTCCTTGTATCCTGTATCTTCTTATCAACCCTCAGGACTGAGAGATCCTCAGTGTACATGCACCTGCTCTACTCAAAGTGCAGTCCATAGACCAGCAGCATCAGCATCAACTGGGAACTTGTTAAAAATGCAATTTGGGGGCCCATTCCAGACCTACCAAATCCCAGGCCAGTAATCTGTGTTGAATACCACTGGTGCACATTGATTTCTTAGCTGGTACTATCATACTGTTTTGTTTAGTTTTGTTTTTTCCTGCTTTTCGATATTAATGTTATGCACTCAGTGAATCGTCTTTCATAAATCCCACTTGATTATTCATTTTTCCTCTTTTACTTTAGATCTCATTCCTTCTGAAAGAGGGGAAGATGTGCCTTAGGCCCTTGTACAGGGTGATGTCAGTGGGTATGTACAAAGTATGCTATTATAAGAAGATGCCCTCACTGAGATGAGCACAGAGAGCTACAAATGATTTTAGTGATATTGATTTTCAGAGAAGTAAAGAAGGATAACTAGATTTGAGAATGTGCTTACTTCTTTCATGGGGAATCCTGTGTCAGTTGTCCCAGTGTTTTGTTGTTTTGCCCTTCTTAATCAAAACCAAGGAACATTTGAAAAAATAAGTTTTATATACATACACATATATATCTTATATACATTAGATAGGCATATAAAACATATAGACATATATGTATATAGTATTACATAAGTTTAACAGAGCCTCATGAGTGAAAACAAAGTTAATGTTGCACTCCTAGTTCTCTCTCTCTCTTCTACCCATAGCCCATTAGTATGCAAAGAAATCCCATACAAATAGGTTTACTAAGGTGCAAATGGCCAAATGTCTTTGTGCAAGAAATACAGTGGATATGTATCACATTTTTTGAATGATAAAGGAAAAGGTGATAGTCATATAGGTATCCATGTCTAATCTGTCTCAAGAGTTTGAAATATACCCTCCTACCACTTTCTTTCACTCTCGTGACTTAATGTATTTAGGACCATAAACATAATTGAGAGGCAGAGGGCACTTGTGAAAGAATACTTGTTAACAGATTTCTCATTGTAAATTATTACAGATAGTCATAGCTTAATAATGACACAAGTTATGTAGTCAAGTAATTGAATGGTATATTGACATCATGTACAACGAAGGGAATAAGAAGACACTGTAGGATTCTAAACATGGGGAAATTGCGTGAAAAACCATAACTGTCATAAAAAGAACACTGAATTAGAAATCAAGATTTTTAATAACTCCCATTCAGGTTTTACCAATACGTGATTTTGGAACAATTTCACATATTAAACTATTATCCATTAGAATACATTGTATAAACTTCTCTTTCAATGTATGATTTAAGTTTGTAGTCTTACCTATAATACTTGATTTTATTATGTTTTGGTTGTACTCCAACAGACTTATTGAATAATAACAAACAATGGCTACATTTAGCAGATATGACCAAACATATTTATGTAGGCATGGTATAATAATGAAACTACCATCAGGCTTTGGCTAACATTTTTTACTCAGTGCGGTCACACCATTTTGCCTCTGTGTGGACTTCTTGACTTCATTATACCTTCCCTCCTCTTTTCTACATCCCCATCTGGAAAAAAAATCATCTTCAAGATGATATCCCCTTAGCCAACAGTGATAAATATATCAGTATTCATGTATTACAATGAGTAATAACTCATGATAGCCTTTATTTGTCTGAAAGCTTGGGTTCTAAGGACCAAACATTAAGAAATGAAGCTCTGATAGCATTATCCCATTACTCTTAATAACATCTCATCTAGTAGACAGACTAATGTGATTTTCATTGCTTTTAATTTGAAGTCCATCAGATTACATGTACCAATAAAAAGACCTGGCATCAGAGTCTGCACAAGCTCAAGAGAAACAGAATCTCTGTAATAAAATCCCATGCAAGGCTTATCAGTTACTAACACCAGGTGAAATGCTAAGGAACACCCAGTCAGGAAATCAGTACCTATTCATGCAGAATTTTTTCTGCTGCAATCAAAAGATAACATTAACATTCTGACATATTAAAACATTGTGTTTGTGTGGCTTCAGGTATGGGACTACATAATAAAGATGTTTCAGTCTCTAAAGATTTACAGGATCTTTCTGATTCAGTGAAACCACATGAAGTCAAAATACTTATCTGAGTGTACCCAGTACAGACCTTTGGAGGTTTGTTCCTTTCACTTGCTGTTTGTTCCAGTCCCTTCTCTCCCTCACTCTCCTTTGATTCCATGCTGTGATATTTTGGGAAACATTAAGCCTTTGTATGGCTTCTGCCATTCCCATATTCAGGCAAAAGAGATTCCTCTACCAAGAAGTATTTTTCTTGGCTTGGACCTGATGTTCACACATTTGGATTTGTTTGGTTCTAATATCCTAGAAGGCTCTTGTTAAAACAAAAATATATTATTTGAGAAGAGATGCCTTATTAAGTTATATCCATGCACATTTAATCATGGATTGGGGTTATTAGATTAGCTAGTATCTTGCCAAGACCTTATGCCAATGAATTCAAGCACTCTTTGGTTACATAATAACTTGGTTCAGGGAAAATACGTGTCTTCATAGGTCCTCGCCTGACAAACTTTAATCCAGGGATTTCTGTTTCTCTTGTTAGCCTTTTTTAATGACCTGCAGTAGTAACAATAAGTACCCTTATTCATTTATTTTCTCCAGGGAAAATGGTTTCCACCCATCCTAGAAATTAAATTCATTATCAACATATCCATCCTGAAGTTACTTATCTGGCAAGCTCACCATCCCAGAAGATGACTGACAAGTGTGTGTGTGTGTGGGGGGGGGGTTGTTATATGCCTGGATGCATGTGTTCACACATGCAGAGCAGGAATCCTTAAGTGAGACAATGGGGAATTGAGCTTTTTCATTGTATAATGTGCACGAATATTTCTCATATAGAGAAAGTAAAAGCAAATCTATATTGACTGTGTTCTCTATCACATTGTTTAAAAAATACTAGAGAACTATAAAAATATATTACTATTGACATATAACTTCTGGCAAATTATTGACTGTGCTGCTTAACTGACAGAGGCTGCAGAGTAAGCACTCTGAGTTGGAGAAGACCGTTAATAGAGAGAGTAGGCACCATGAATTATCCTTGTTAGGACTGAAAGTCAACGGGGATAGGGAACTAAAGTGACAGTCCACATCACTTAGGGAATTGTTAAAGATGCTAAAAGGTATCAGTGCCTTAGAAAAGTATCTTCACATTATTTTTATAGTGTAACTACCTCTAACTTCTCTCCTAAGCCTAAATAACAATAGTACAAGCTATCTGATAACTTGAATAAATTCAATATCGAACTATATTCTCTTCTCCCAGACAATTTTCAAATAATCTCTAAATCCATCCTAGTTGTCATTTGCTTTTTGTACCATTTAACTGCAATTAACCATTACAGCATTTAACTTTCCAGTCTCGCTATATTATAATTGATGTGGTCAAGTAGACAATACTGTCATTCCTAGTGTCTGTAGGCTCTACCAGTCCATGAACAGCCATTTTGTTGCTCCTTCTACCATAGTATTCTTCTGTTCTCCACAACTCAGCCTATTCTCCCATACAACAGGAGTGCCCTTTCCCATCCAAAATATAAACTAGCTAACCTTTGAGGCCAGCTGTCAAAATACTTGAATCCCTTTTTCATTTATTTTAGTCTAATTTTTCCTCAATAACATGAAATCCAAGACTATAGCTCTTTTCACTGAAGAACAACTTGCATACTGTTACGAACAGCATTTTACTGCATGATTCTTTATAGTTTATCAATTCCAGAAGACAGTCTCCCCTTCACATTTAAGTAGGTAAAATCATATTAAAATATTTGTTTCCAAACCATAGAGACATGTGCCCCAAGTAGTATATTCTGTTTCTCCTGTTGGAAAAATAAAAATCCATAACAGCAGCAAAACCAACAAAATAACTCACAAATATAATAAATATCTTCTATATGTCAATATTAGAGTTTGTTCTCAGAGTACTTCATTAAAGTCAGTCCTTTGAAGTTGGTTGATATATGATATAGAAGGAAGTTTTTGTTTACTTGTTTTTGTTTTTCTTTTTCTTGCTGGACAAACAGCAAGAGGCTGTCATTGTGGAGGGAATGGAAAGAACAGAGAGCAGATGGAGATGAGGTTTAGAACCTCATTTGAAAGTGAACATTAAAATAGGACTATAGAAAGTACTACAAATGGTTTCCAAATGTGTAAGTCAGTTAGAAGGAAAAAAAAATCAGAGGGTCTGTTTCTGTTCACTATGCTCTGGGAGAATGATGTGTAGAGCCAAAATTACGTAGCCCCATGCAATGGTCAGGGAAGGCACGGAAGTCTTTTCTGACATTATGAAAGTCATTCCAAGTATCCCAGGGAAATCACAGATTTGTGAGGGCTACACCTACTCTTCTCTATGATATTATTCCATGTTAACAGCTATCTTTTCCTTTCACAAGAGTGGAATGAAAAATCAGGGCCACATTGTAGAAATTAAAGCTGATATAGATTAAGCGACTCACTCAAGGTCACACAGTTGCAGCTCAGAGATGGAACTCATACCTGAGTAGTCTGAACTACAATGGCAATTATAATTTAATGTAGATTAAAAAGTATAGCAAATTTTGTTCAACCAGCTGGTAGGTAGGGGTAATGTCAAAAGCAACAAGAAGAGTGATCATAAAAATAATGAGGAAGAGTTAAAGAGAAAGTGGAGACAGCTATTCATTGTGAAGTCATAGACTACTTTTCCAATTGCTTTACATACTTTATAAGATTTAATCATCACACAATTTTAAAGGTTAAGGATTTATGCCTCTTTTTATGAATGAAGAAATTGTAGCTCAGAGGTCAAGTTCCTGTTACAGGGTCTCGCATTGATTTGCTGAACTAGAATTTGAACCCAGCAGAAGGTATGAGCAACCATGAAAAGACTCATATACAATTCACAGTGAGATTCCTGCAGTTGTGTAGATGTAAATTTAAAAACTTATTAGTTACTTAGGTATTACTCAGCTAAGGAGCTGTATCTCCATATAGAACTGAGAATATCCATTAAATCTCTGTAGCTGCTCAGGTTCTCATTGCAATCCATCTTCCTTAGTAGACTGATTCTACCCTTATGTTTTATCAACCATGCCACCAATTACAAAATTTCATAGTCATATAATACTCTGTGTATTAGGAAACTTAGGCTAGTGTCTTATAGATATAAAATGCTATATGTACAAAATGAACACACTCTCACCCCCTTATCCTGCGCACTACCTCAAGCTGTTTTCTGTCGTCGTATTTCCCAGCTTTGCTGATGATGCCAAATTCCATTCTTTCTACCAAGCCAAAAACCAAGGAGAACACATAAGTGGCCCACTCCCTCTCTCTCATCTCTCACATCGTATCCCTCTAGACTCTGCCTCAAATACTTTTTCCTCATAAGTTGATTTAGACTAGACTTCCTTTATTTCTTATCTGGATGAGGGAATAATTGTATGATTTTCTCCAAATCTGAAGTAGGTGTCTCTACTCATGGCTGCAGGACTGGCTAGATTGTTTATCTACCACAGTAGTTGAATCTCCAGTGGAGCTACTTTTCTCTAGTGAAGATCTATGACCCTGAACACAATCAGTTCTGGATCCAATCAGATAATTCTCATTTATCTCAAAGTCTAAATTTTAATTGGTAGAGTCAACTTCACAAATTCTATTAATATTGAGGTGGATTAAAAGAAACACTACGACTTACTGAGAATTTTTCTCTGTTCCTTTGTACCTTAAACCCAGTGACTATGTGGTTATGTTAGAAAAGTATTGTTGCTGTGGTACAGCTAGCTAATGCACATTAAACCCCAAATCCTATTTATCAGTCCCCAAAGGGAAACAAATGTAGGTGAACTTTACTCCACATACTGGTTTAATAAATGGAAGAAACTCAAAAAGTAAAACTTGAAAATATAGCTAGACCACTCAAAGTCATTTTATTTCAAAAATATGTGGGAAAAGGTTATAAAAGAACATGCTGAAAGATTTCTTATAAAGTTTCTATATAAATGTTTCTCTTTAAAATCTTTATCTTCATGTAATTGCTCATATAATCTTCCTTTTACCCCAGATCCCATTTTTTTTCCCACTCTTCTATTAATTGTCATAGCAGAAGTATCCAGCATCTACGGTTGACCCTTGAACAATGTGGGGGTTAGGGGTATTAAGACTCTATACAGTTAAAAAATCCTTGTAAGACTTTTGGCTCTACAAAAACTTTACTAATAGCCCACTATTGACTGGAGGTCTTACTAATAACATAAATGGTAGATTCATACCTATTTTGTATGTTATATGTATTATATGCTGTATTCTTACAATAAACTTAGACAAAATGTTTTTAAGAAAATCATAAGGAAGAGAAAATACATTTACAGTACTGTACTATATTTATTGAAAAAAATCCACATGGAGTGTCTGCCTTTGGCTTAAGTCATGATCCCAGGGTCCTGGGATTGAGCCCCACGTCAGGCTCCCTGCTCAGTGGAGAACCTGCTTCTTCCTCTTCAACCCCCTTGTGCTCTCTCACTATCTCTGTTGCTATCTCTGTCTCTCTCTCTCAAATAAATAAATAAATAAAATCTTTAAAAAATCCGCATGTGATTGGACCTACATAATTCAAACCTGTGTAGCTCAAGGTCAACCATATACTCACATGGTTTGTGAGTATATACTTGGTTTGGTTTGCTCACATTCTCTGCCTTTCTACATTTCTCCCATCTGAAAGAGGTCACTAAATTAGCAAAGAATTCTTTTTTTAGAAGGTGGAGGGAAAGGGGCAGCCATCAAATACTTACCTATTTCATTTGTTTGTTATTTCTACTTACTGAACAATATATTCTTCAAGCGAAAATAATTTCCCTTTTATTTGTAGGGAAAGAAGCCCAATACTTTTCAGTGCAACCTGGAAATCAGAACTCTCAAAGATAAAAGAAACATTTATAAAATTATCCAATAGAGACTATTTTTGTTTTGGAAGGCCACCCCAAAGCACAGTGTACAGATTTGAGGTTGAAAGGAGAATGGAAAAATCAGTTTTCACAGTGACATCTGAAATGCAGACTTCTGACATCTGGTTAATAGGATGATTTTTAAATTAGTTAAATAAATGCCTGGGACTCTCTCCTTTCCAATTTCCAGTCTTTTATTCAGATGGAAACACAGCTGTGGGTATATGGCCTTTTCATTATTTCAATTTTTGGAAATAAGAGAAAGTGCATATATAAATCTACCTCATAGACTTGAAAGGGCCTGGAGTGCATCTTCTTGGGTAAAGTTAATGGTTTTGTATGGTCTTATGTTTAGTGAATTCTGACAAGCATGATTTGTACTCCCTTTTAATTGCTTTGTCCATTTCATAATTTATAACTCCATATACATATATAGATATAAACATAGATATATCTTATATCATAAGATAATAGAGCATAGAAAATGGAAGGGAATCAAACTGACTTGACTTGTTATCCTAGACTTATAATTAAGCATGTGCTATTGAGTTAGTTACTTAAAATCTTTGCACTTCACTTTCTACATCTAGATGGAAATAATGATATTAAATTTCAAATTTATTATTGATATTACAAATAGTGCATACAAACCTCATAAAATGTTTATCTATGTAATTTAGATAATTATCTCTATAATTAAGACATTATTTCTTTAGGGGGCTCCTGGGTGGCTCAGTGGGTTAAAGCCTCTGCCTTTGGCTCAGGTCATGATCCCAGGGTCCTGGGATTGAGCCCCGCATCAGGCTCTCTGCTCAGCAGGGAGCCTGCTTCCCCTTCTCTCTCTGCCTGCCTCTCTGGCTACTTGTGATCTCTGTCTGTCAAATAAATAAATAAAATCTTAAAAAAAAAAAAAGACATTATTTCTTTAAATGAAGGTCATCTTTTGTAATGCAACAAAATGGGGAATTTATCAAAATAAGAGGTGAGATGTACCATATATTATTTTTAACCAGAAAAGGGGAGAAATTATCAAAGAAATCACTAAATGATTTCCAAAATTCAATCGATAATTTAAAATATTTTCTAACTTCTAAACTTGTGCTATCTCTTTCACAGCACAGGCTAACATTTTTGCCATTTCAGCCCACGGTTTCAGTATTGTGGGGTTTTTATATTAACTTCAAATGAACAACAACAACAAATCAACAAAATGTTACAATTGTAGAAGAGCTAGTTTGTTTATTAACAAGACAATCAAATATTCAAACTCTTCTAACACCATCTGTGTTTTATTTATTGTCATCTCACTGCACCATTGGGAACTAAAAAGGAAGCATAATTGCTCACAGAAGCAATCTGTCATTAAAAGTATCTGTATCTACTTCTGCAGTGTTTCAGGAACAGTGTGGTATCGATCAGAGTAGGTATAGATTTGCCATTACCCTTCTAAATGTGAAATGGATGCAAACGGCCTAGTGGTCAAAGGTCAATGAGCACTCATTTTTACCTAGACAGAGGCCATTCAGATGATTTATTCTGAGGTATCACTGTCATTCCATCAATTCAAGTCAAGAAAATGCAGTTAAGTGATTACCAGGTGCCCAGCAATGTACAACACATAGAAGATGATTAAAACAAACAAACAAACAAAAAAACACAATATGTCAGTCATGATCATAAACATGAATCCCTGTTTAATATTAAAGCTGAGATTTTTAATATTAAAACTGAGATTGTAAACAATCTTTGTTATTATATGTGCTGTGATAGACAGATTAAGGCAAAGTGATAGCACAAAGACAGGAGAAATAATTAACCTGGGGACATTTGGGGGTTCATAACATAAGTGAAACATTACCTCAAAAAAGATTGTTTTATCCATTAGTAATTAAACCTCTTAGGTAAGGCTAACGGCTGACTGTTAATGTGTGAGATTTTTCTTAATATAAACTTTGTTCCATTGAGACCCAATCTGTTTTGAATCACACGCAATAAAAAGGTAAAATAAAAATTCCATCACTTGAAGTAAGCAGTTCAAAAAATCAAGAAACTCAAGAAATGACTAAGATATTCTCTGCTTATTTTGTCACTAAAGTGAAATAAAATCATAGATTTTAATTTAAGCAAAATGCATACCATTGTATATGGAACCAATCCAAATCTTACTGGTCACGTTTGTACTATTAAACTGCCAGAATGATGATAAAATTCTAAATACATCAAGGGCTTTGGCATGTTAATTGCTTTTTGCTAACATGCTGAAGTAGATGGCCGTAGTTTAATCCACTCTTCAGAATGGTTGGTGAGTTCTTGAGTTGTCTATGTATATAATATAGAGTTCTATAGAGATTCTTTATTATTTTTATTTGATACTATATCCTCTCATTTGAAGCAAACCCTACTGTGTTGACAAGGTCTTAGAAGGATTGGATATTACTAAGCATTTTCTGTTTTTGAATTTAGCATGATGAGGTGATCTCCTAGACCAAAGAACCCAATCTTTATTTCTGGAAGCAGCCTTTCTTCACTTCCTAGCTCTTACCAAAATATAACAAATACCTTCTTATTATAAGGGCAAAGTCTCTTGGGAGCAATACAACACTGTATATATAAAAATGGTAGAATTACATTCATTTGCAGGATTCTGAGATGCTATCCCACACCCAACTCCATTTTGATCAGGTACATTTTTTCCCAAAAACCCATTTGAATATGAACATTTTAGTTTCATCCTTTCTTGTATCCTGCTTCTGGCTTACAGATGTAGATATTAATGCTCTACTATCTGTTACCTGCTGGGTCTCTTTAAAACTTCTGAGTGTTAATCAGATTTTTATAACATATGACATATTTATATGTTCTACCCATTTTGCTTTGCTCTCTGAGCTTCTATTTTAAATTGCTCATTGAATTTCCAAACCCTATGTCTCTTATTTTTGTCTTTTTATTTAACACACAGAATTTATTCCTCTACAACTTCTACTTAGGGGTCATATCAATGTCAAAAGAAAAATGACCACCTGTAGTAGAAAGAAGTCAATAAGGAAAAGATGGCTAAAGAAAAGGCAACATGTATGAAGGTGCAGTGCATATATACATATCAAAAAATCAGTAAGCATATGTAAAGTTTTAAAGTGCATATTTTGGCAAACTAGAGGGAAATGGGCACTCATACTGTAGATGGGAATACAATTGGTACATTTTTAGAGTAAGTTGATAACAACCACCAAGATAAAATTATACATGCTATCCCCCCTAGTTTTATTCAGATATAACTGGCCTATAGCACTGTATAAGTTTAATGTGTACAGTGCAATGATTTGACTTACATATATTGCAAAATGATTACCGCAAGACATTATACTAACATCTATCATTTGATATAGATAGGAAAGGAAAAAAAGGGAAAAGAATGCTTTTTTTTTTTCCTTTATAATGGGAACTCTTAGGATTTACTCCTTCAACAAGTTTTATACATACCATAGAGCAACGTTAACTGGAATCATCATGTTGAACATTACATTTTCTTCCTATTTATCTTATAACTTGAAGTTTGTACACTTTGTCCACCTTCATCCAATTCTGCCTCCTCCAACCTCCTGCCTTTGGTAACCACCAATCTAAATCTCTTTTTCTATGCTCTTGGTATTTTGTTTTTTAGATTCCATATATAAGTGAGATCATACACTATTGTCTTTCTCTGACTGACTTACCTCACTTAGCATAATGCCTTCAAGGTCCATCCATGTTGTCGCAGGATTTTTTTACTTTTTTATAGATGAATAATATTTTATATATACACATTACAACTTTTTGAATTCATTCATCTCTCAGTAGACATTTAGGCTGTTTTCATGTCTTGGCTATTATCAGTAATGCTACAGTAAATATGAGGGTACAGATACCTCTTCAGCATATTATTTTTGTTTCTTTTTGATATACCCCCAAAAGTGAAATTGCTGGATCATGTGGTAATTCTATTTTTAATATTTTGAGGAAACTTCATACTGTTTTCCCCAGTGCTTATAGCCCTTCCTCTCTTATTTAACCTTAATTTTGGATCACTGACCTCAGTTTCAAATTTGAGATTGATAGGAAGAGTGACATTGTTTCTCTAAAATGAGTGTTATTTTGTCCTCTTAATTCATGAGCTTATTCTCTATGAGATTGTTATATTTGGGAGTACCTGATCAGAAGAGAGTAAATAAATAACCACAATGAAAAGAGGAAGATGGGTTTATTTATTTCTTTGACTTGTTTTCCATAAGGATAATACTGTGCCTCAAGGCACTATGCTCAACTTGGATAACAAAATAAACATTATAAATACTATGCAGTGTTGAAAATCTAACAAAAATTATGGAATTCTAGAATTAGATGAAAAGTAAATTCAGGAAAATTCTACATGTAAATAGTCCTAGAAACTACAGCCTAATTATTTCTCAAGGGTGGGAGTACTTCACATCTGCTTCAGTGAAGAATTTCATAGATCCTGTATTTGAATAGTCAGGAAGTTCTTTTGCAATTTGCTGTATTAAAATGCAAATGAATTTTCTTTCATTTGATTGAATATCCTCCAGTCCATAATACACGTTTATGACAGAATATACAAATACACATTTTCCTAGATTCAATTTAAAACTCATGAATGCCTAATATGTACTCAGAGCTTTTATTCATTGTAAAAGACATAATTTTTAGGTTCTGAAGGAAATTAGGATATTTATTTAAATACATGAAACAATTATCAATTACATTTCTTGATTCTTGCTTTATATAAGTTTCTCTGTGATTAAATGTTTCTGTCTGTGGTTATGGTATGTAGTAGAGGCAGTCCCTCTCAACAAATATTCCCTGTGTTTGCCTCCATTTCCTTGCAGTCAGTTTGGGTAATATGCCCAGTTCTGATCCCTGCACTGTGCGTCAGTTGCCCTTTATCCTTTCCCTTCTGCACCCTGCTCACATCGAGGCCAGTTGTTTAGAGGGAGTTAACTAAAGGATAGAGAATGTTCCCCTAGCCTGTATCAAACATTATTTAATCACAAATAGACCTAGATAGCACTAAGTCACTGAGACTTTGATGTTTCAGTCTTATAGCAAACAATTAATTACCTTAACTAATACTCCATTTGTATAATATTTAGGTAGTTTAACAGGTGGACTTTATCCAAAAATTGCTCTGTATATCATGGGGAAAGGGTATGGTAAGGGTCCTCAGTTGTTTCACAGCTGAGCAAGCTGATAAATGATGACTGATAGGGCTCGATTTTAATCTGATTCCTATTTCTATATAGATCCTAGATCTGAGGTCGAGTTTTATAATATCTTGAGACATAATACTCTTGTAAGTTTGGAAAAAGCATCTGCCTTCTTAGATTATTATGTAGATAAAATATTATAGTGTAGATGAAGTATATAGTACAGATACTGGCATTTATCATATAATAAATAAATAAAGCTTGAATCCTTAGGTTAGTCTCTGTTTCATTTTTCCATGTAGCGATATACTCAGCATTTCCAAGTGAGAAAAATCTACCCAGTTTTCATAATTTTGCTTGTATTTGGTATGTTCATTTAGACTTTTTGTGAAACCTTGCAATAGAAGAATAGCCTTTCGATATTGGTAGTGATGAAGAGAAAGACACTGAGGCAAATTTGCATAGTATGTTCAAGATAAAATATCACAGCATTAAATCAAAACAGATATGGAAGGCAAATTATCATCCTCATACATGTACATAGACCACATTCAGCAGGACCATTGGGTGTTGGAATGTGTGATAAAGTTTTATGATTATTCTCATTTTTCATTGCCTTCCTTCTAAAAAGATTGAACACCCTTGCCCCATTGACATCTGTCTTGGCCTTGTGACCTGATCACATATTTAAATGTGAATAGAAATGAAGTGTGCTACTTCTGCAGAGAAGCTTTAAGAGCTAGGCGTGGTTCCAGTACTTCTCTTTCCCTCCTGCACAAGAAGAGCAGTATCCCGGTTAGGGATGTTACCTCAAGCATGGAACATAGTCATAGATAATCTGCAATTTTCGTGTATCATGAGAAAGAAACAAATCTTTGTTGTGGTAAGCCATTGAGAATTTGAGAGCCGTTTGATCCTATGGCACAATCTAGTAAAAGTTGAATAAATAAATACTGAAATAGGACTTTTAGCTGTACGTCTTTTTTACTCAATGAAGAAAAATTTATAAGCCAAGTAATTCATCTCTTTTCTGGTTCCAGATGGATCGGAAGAAGTATATTCAGTATTCAGAACTGTTCTTAGCACCTACATCTATAGCCATAACAATACATTGTGATTACTTTTGTTTAATAGTCACTTTTATTTCAAAGTCCTTAAATAATTTTTAAAAATGCATTTATATTTATCCTTGTCATTACCAATTCCAGTGCTCTAGTTTTCATATTGTAGATCCAGATTTTTCTTCTATTTTATTCTCCTTCAGCCTCATGGATTTTCTTCTATATCTTTAAGTCTAGGTCTACTGGCAATGAGTTCTTTCAGCTTTGTATATCTACTAGTACCTTCATTTCTCCTTCATTTTTGGAAGATTTTTTTCTGGCAGTAGATTTTAGGTTGACATCTAGTTTCCCCTTGTACTTTAAAGATATTACTATATTGTTTTTTGGCTCAAATTGTTCCCAAAGATAAAGAAAGTATCCTCTCTATTTCTCAGCACTTAATTTTTTTTTTCTGCTTTAAAGATTTATGCCTTTATGATGAAAAATTTTGAATTATGATGTAATTTAATTTGTGTTTCTTGTGCTTTGGCTTAGTTGGGATTTGGGGATCTATGGGTTTAGAGCTTTTGCCAAATTTGAAACAAAAAATGACTTGTTTTCTTTAAGTATTTTTCTGTCTAGCTGTCCTTCATGGACTTTCATTACATATTTAAAATCTTCTAGTTTTTTGGCTCCCTAAAGTTGAAGTTGAATTCAGTTTGTTGTTTTTTTCCCTCTGTCTCTCTGTGTTTTATTTTGGATGTTTCCATTGCCATTTCTTAAACTTAGTAAACTTTGCTTCTGCAATATCTAATGTCCCATTAATCCCAATTTGTATATTTTTCATTTCAACCATTTTGGCTTTTAACTCAAGAATTTTTATTTGTATCTCTTTATATTTTCCATGTCTTTACTTACCATGCTTAATCTTTCCCTTATTTAAACACACAGATTTTTAGTTAATTAACATTTTGATGTCCTTGTCTGTTAGTTCTATCATCTGCGCCATTCTGAGTCTGTTTTATTTACCCTTCATACGGAATGTATTTTACTGTATGCCTAGTAATTTTTTATTAAATGCCAGACATTCTGAGTTTTACTGTATTTAGTTCTGAATATTTTTTAACTTCTATAAATAATTTTGAGCCCTGTTACATGATGCAGTTAAGTACTGGGAATAGTTTGGTCTTCTTTTCTTGCTATTAAACATTTTTTTCTTAGGTGGAAGCAGACCAGGATGTTGACTAAGGCTAATTTTTTATCCAATACTAAGAATTGGTATTGGATCCTTCTGATTACCCAATACCTGATGAATTGTGAGATTTTCTACAAGGACTGTTGAGAATAGGAACTATTCACAGCCCTGTGTCAGCATGAGATAATCCCTTCAGGTGGCTCTGTCCCCTCTTTAGCTAGTTTCAGCCCATACTTACACTGATAAATATTCAGCTTAAGACTGGAGGAGGATCCTATGCATATCTCTAGACTTCTATCCATGTGCAGCTGTCTCTTCTGTATTACTCTTCCGTGCTTGCTCATATCATCTTGGCCTCCCTGGACTCTCAGCATCATCTCATCAACTCAAGTTACTGCCAGGCTCCTCCTGGGTTCTCCCTCACTGAGCCATGATCTGAGAACTCTCTCAGGTTGTTAGGTTGGGCAATCATAGAACTCACTTCATTTATTTTAAACATTGCAGGGATCATTATCAATCGTATTCTAATTTCTAATATCTTAAAAATCATTGTCTTGTATATTTTACATGATTTTGTAGTTGTTTCAAACAGGAGGGCATATCCCATCTCTGTTGGTTGATGGTAGCTCAAAGAAAACAATCCCCATTACAATGGATATTATTTTTTAAAAAGCCATTCCTCTATAAGGTATTTCCTACATACAATACTCCTTTTTCTAACATGTATATATAAATTAGTCTTTTCCTTAGGTTAAGTGGTGTTTTGTTGCATTGTTCATTATAATATTTCAAGACTGACAATTTCTCCAACTCCATAAAGTCACTCTATATGAATTTAAATATAATCTCATCTTCTCCTCTTCTTTTGTCCTATTAAAAACCACACGTGGCATGAGCATTTCTTCTGTAGATACCAAACAAATATTCAGTCATTCTTTGCTATGACACTTTTATTTTCAATGAAACAGTCTTTTCTATATTGGAGAAGATTCAATAAAAAAGACTCTTGCTATTGTAAATTGAAACATGTTACCCTGTGACATTCAGACACTGGTTTTAGCTTTGCCCTTTAGAGTTACAAAAAAAAGTAGCTCTTATTTCCTCTTCTGGGTGACAGCCACTCCACAATGTAAAGACACTTACATGTGTCTCTCATACTCTCTCATTTGCTTTAATGGTTCTTTCTGAAATATCTTTCTAAAGGCCTTATCGTCTCAGCTATTTTTCATTGTTTTCAAGCTTTTCAATAGCACTTTATAATGTGGTTTCCAGAAGTGAATAGGGGACAGCAAGTGTAGTCTGGACAGGACAGAAGAGCTTTTGTTTTCTGTGATCCATACCCTACAAATCCCTTAAAAGTATATAAAGATCGTGTTAGGTTTTGAAAACGCTGCATTACTTCATAGTGCAAAGCTCACATTTGGCCTCTGTAGAACCAAAATTGTCAGATAATTTTATGTAACTTGAAAGATATATTTGAAAAATAACAAATAAATAAAAATAAGATACATTTGATACATTTACTTTCATATACCTTTGACAGTCAATGACCTTTAGATTTTTTATTTTAAAATTTCAAGCCATGACAAATTTCTGTAAAATAAAAGTAATATATATTTTAAGTTACTAAAAAAAAAAAAAAAATCAGCCAAACTCCCTGAATAGGATATTACCTATAACAATCGTCATTGTACTTTAAAAAAAAAGTACCTATTATGATAGCATACTAATATTGACCTTAAGTTAGTAATTATTTCCAAATATCTGAGAAGTTACACAAAACTAACCTCCTCTAGGGTATGAATCCAATCTTGTTTATTTTTGTTTATTCCTGAGTATCTGATTCTATACTTGTAACAAAACAAGCATTTAGTTCCTAGGTGCTAAAAGAACAGGTAGACTTTAGTTTTCCCAGCAAAAATATGGGCATATTATAGGGAAGCAGACATTGATTCTGCACAATAAAGGATTTTATAAAATTGAAACTACCCTGAAGAGCTCTGTTTTGAAAAGCTAGTGCTCTTCACCTGAACTATTCAAGCAGCTAGCTGGTGACGAGCTGTCAGTGTATGTATTGTACAGTAACGTACTGGAGTGGATTTTTGGATTCAGCAGAAATTTCATCCAGATAAGCTTGTATTTGAGTTTCTTCAAATACTAAAAGTCTATGACATTAATTTTCTTAGATACATATATAGTATAGAGGCTAAGTTGCTTTATATCCATCCATATTAAAAAAAATACTAAGAGGAATATGAGGATAGTGTATATCTTGACATTTTTAATCTAAAATCTAACAGGGGCATAGTATATGTGTAATGCTATCTCTGAATAAATAGCATTAAAATAAAATATTCTATAATTTATGATAAATATGATAGGGAAAACCATCAAATTTAAAATTAGCTATTTCTTATATCCTTTCGACAATGGCATTCTGAACTTAGCTCTGTTTTTAAGCATATCTTCAATATATGCATAAGCTAAATCCTGAAGGATGAATGGAAGATAGTTACTCAGAGGAAGGTGTGGTAAAACAGTCTGCGCAGTGGTAGTAGCGTGAGTGAACACATGAGAAGGCAAGAGGAAAAACCACAGCATTTTGGATTAACCAAATAATGAAGTGAGGAGTGACTCTTCGATTATTAAAATATTTCTACAGCAGTATCTTCAACTTCTTGGTTCCAAGCAATGGCATTTTTAGTCTTTTCACACAGGTATGTAGAGAAGGAAGTCAACTCAGATATACTTAAGAGGCCGAAGAATGCTACTTTCAAATGAAAGGAATTATTCTCTAGAAATGCAAGAGAGGGAAAAAAAAAAAAAAAAAGGTAAAATGTGAAAGAAACCAGTCAAAGAAAAGATAGCAGAACTTTATCATGGAGATAAACATAATGAGGTGATTATAAATTTATGGTGTTAAATTTGATTCACCTGTATTTTTTGTTGCTTAAAATTCAAATTAACCTAAGTGATTAAAAACTTGTAGAGAATTTATGCTCCTGAGAAATGACAGTGTATTCTAGCAAATAAGGGGACCATAGTCAAAAAAGTACTTTATCACAGTGACCTCAGTGAATTTTCACCTTTAGTTTTAGCAATGCAATTTTTGTGTATCCGGATGTTAAAACAGGACTCATCCTTTCTCAGTTTAGCTGAAACTCAAAGTTAAAAGAGAAATAGAATAGGTACCGAGAAACCTCACATCTTAAAACAAGTTACTAGATGACATATGTAGTATAAGAGGCAGCCATGAAAACTACTTCTGCCAGCTTTAGGAATCTCTCATCTCACCTTTGAAGGAGCAAGTTTTCAGAGGCCATGGAGAGAATCACCTTGGATGGTGTTATTGAAACTATATGCATTCCCCAAGCTCCTCATCTCCTCATATTCTCCACAGGAGAAGAGGGGAGGACATTTCCCTCCCAACCAAGAAAACTGTTTGGAGAACTTGACCACTCCTAGTGTTGTGCTTATTAGTGTTTAATTCTCACCAGGTACTGTCTAAAGATAAAAATCTCTCTGCTGCCTCTATGTGACACTCTTGAAAAAGAAGTTTGTACTGAGTAGAAACTGCACTTAGGTAAAGGTGAAGAAATTGTTCTCTAAAGATCAGCATTATCAACGGGAGCAGGTCAGCCTGGGCTTTCAAAAAAAAAAAAAAGATGGCTGGGGGTTAAGGTAAGGACATACATTGAGGAGAGTAGGAGTGGGGGGTATTGCTGGAAGCATAAAGGCTGGCTGAGAGAGGGGTCTTAAATGCCTAGCTAGAAAGTAGAAGAGCAAGCATGAGGATAAGCTCTGAAAACAAACAAAAACAAAAAGCAATGTAAAATCACAGAAGAGAAAGAGCAGCAATTATATGCCTCCACCTTGTGCAGGGTGAGCCACTGCCAGGTTATAACGTCACCACACGTACCAGGGCGCTCTGTCTTCCTGGTGCTAAGGCTAGAGAAAGGCACAGAGTTAGGTCATAGGATGAAAGCAGACCATGTCTTCCCAGGCTTAGCACTATAAGCCTGAGCAAGTCTAAAAAAAAAAAAAGTTAAACATTATTGAAGCTAAGAGAACTGATTGTTATAATGGACACACATTTTTTTAGAGATTTTACTTAATTATTTGAGAAACATTATTGAAGCTCAGTGAACTACTGTTATAATGGATACACATTTTTTTAAAAGATTTTACTTTTTTTTTTGGAGAGAGAGCAAGGGAAAGCACAAGTTGGGTGGCAGCGGGAGAAGCAGACTCCCCACTGAGCAGGAAGCACAAGGTGGGGTTTGAACTCAGGACCCCGGGATCACAACCAGAGCCAAAGGCAGATGCTTAGCAGATGCTTAACAGACTGAGCCACCCATAATGGACACATATATCAATCTCTGAAGTAAGAATGTACTTGGGACAGGAAGGGAAGAGAAATTTTGAGATATGCCTGGAGTATCTCCCATAATCAGAAAAAGACCAAATCTAAAGAGGGTCTTTGAAGGGACCCTGGCAAAAATAACATTGCTTTATAGAGATTAAATAGCTAGGAATAAACCTA
This sequence comes from Lutra lutra, assembly GCF_902655055.1. NCBI lineage: Eukaryota > Metazoa > Chordata > Mammalia > Carnivora > Mustelidae > Lutra > Lutra lutra. Next base: position 102,090,460 of record NC_062280.1, read on the forward strand.
ACTAGAAATGTACAATATTTATATAAAGAAAACTTTTAAATCTTTTTAAAGGACACAAAGATTGAACAAATGTTCTTGGAGAAAAAGGCTGAATAATATAAAGATCTCAACTCTAATTTGTTTTAAATTTAGTATGATACAAATAACAATACCAATAGTTTTCTCACATCTTTTGAAACTGGGACAGAGCT